>NW_021144872.1:0-49515 GCF_900634775.1 Gouania willdenowi | reverse complement strand
GGGGCGATGGATCTGTCCGCCGTCAGTGTGATGAAAACAAACCTTGCGGATCGTTACTCGTGCTAAAACCACAGATGTTGATAGTGCTGTTAACCATGTGCCTCTTTGTTTGGCGTCAAACAGTGAAGAAGATTCATCCCTCCTGAAGTTTAAAAGTTACGCTTAATAGAATCTTGCAAAACTAATGCATAAATATATTTAAATGTTTTTGTTAATCAGGTAATAAAAAGTTTTGAGCTATTTCTGTCTTACTTTTTGTGGTATTTTTGATAAAAATCAAGTTTTTTGATGCAATGAGATTCAGCTGGTCATTAAAAACTCTTCAGTTTCTTGCTGTTTAAAAGACTAAATGGGCGGCTCTGAGTGCAGAATTGGAAACATTTCCTTCATGCTGTTGACCCCTCATTTTCTCAGATTGCAGAGGAAAAGGTAAACAGATGAACAACATTAATGATGTCCATTCATCATTGTTGGGGCGGCTTTGGTTTCCTCACAGAGGGGCCTTTGAGGGGAAGGTGGAGAAGCTTGAGAGCCCCTCACTTTGAAGGATGTCATGAACAATGACAGACTGTAAGTCTTATCATTTAATTCAATGTTTTTAAACACTCAAACCAGAATGTATGTAACAGCTTTGCATCTGATCAACCACCTGTGCAGGATGCAGCCATATTTGGCAGTTGGACCCTGTCTTCCTGCCATTAATGATGATGATGAATCATGTCTGTTTTGTGCCTATACACCGGATGCATAGAGAAGAAACCCTATATTTGAAATAAGGAAGTACTTAAGCTATAAGCAAAAAAAAAAAGCAGCTTACCTTTCCCTAAGGTGATTAGCATTATATTACAACACACGCTTTCATTTAAAACATGTCAAATCCTGTTTACACCTTCACACTTCAACAACCTGTTTTTATTGTAGACATTTTATTTATTTATTTATTTTACTTTCAAGGCTGTCGAACATCATCCTGTTTTTATTACTGATTTCTGCCTAACTGGTTTCACCATTGGCGGATTAAAATTATTTTATTTTACTCATTTTGTTACATGACAAGAAACGGTTGGATACTCGACTGAGTCCACAAAGGTGGCATCTCTAACACCATTCATCATTACTGACAAAGTTGTACAAGTAGCTTAATTATTAAGTGTTTCTAACAAAACAATGAGTCGTATGGTGTCTTTGGTTTTCAAATTGACAATGAATACAGACATAGACATGCACACAACAGGTGAAGCATAAGAGGAATTGCTCAAGCACATCTACAGATAGAAGTATGTTTACGATCACAATCAAAGCTGAAGATTCTTATAAAATCAGAAACCAAAAAGACTCCCTTACCAGGAAAAACAAAATTCTGTGGTCTGATGAGTCAAATATTAAACTCCTCGACATAGAAGCCAGACACCGTGTTGGGAGGAAACCAGGCACTGCTTATCACTAGCCCAGTACCATAAGCATGGTGGTAGTAGCATCATGCTGTGGAGATGTTTTTTCAGTTTCGGGAAGTGGGAGACTATAGAAAATAGCATTGCATTATTGTACAGAGACATACTGGAGGAAAACCTGCTCCAGTCAGGTCAAGTTACCTCAGACTGGGATGGCAGTTCATCTTTCAGCAGGATAACAACACCAAGACATCAAAGGAGTGGCTACAAAACCAAATATTTGCAAAGATTTCAGAGTTCCTGTTGTAATTATGGGGTATTGTGTTTGGAATTTTGAGGAGATAAATGAGTTTATTCCATCTTTGCGGGAGTAAAACATAATGTGGAAAAAGTGAAGCGTTGAATACTTGCAGAAGGCACTGTCCATGCGGGGATTATGAACTCACCTCATTCCTCATTCAAGTTGCAGTTAATAAGGATAACGCTTCAGTAATGTGAATAATTCAGATAGTGATTGGTAATAGCTCTGGCACGATTTCACAACATACTGCTGATATTGCTTCCATATTTTGAGCATGGATCATAGGAGCTGGAAATGAGAGAGTTAGTGATTTATTCCTTAGTCCTAGAGCCATGGTGCACCCATATGTGTATTTTGTGTGACTTTTTTTCAGCACAGATCAATTAAGCATTACAAATTCATTTTATTTCCACTAATATAAGCAAATAACGGGCTTTGGTTAACTTACTTCCATTTACAGCGTGAAGTGCATGCAGCCGCACATCTCCCTGAGATCAAGCTGGGTGTTTGTCTAAGATAAAATTTCATTACTTCCAGAAACTGTTGGAAAAAAATGTGTCTGCGGCAATGCAGAAATAGTGAGTCAGCGTGGGTTGTGTGTCATTGCAAAAAATGTAGACTTTATAAATGAACAGCAAACTGTGCGGAAGTGTTTCTGCAGCCAGAGAATAGGTTATAACTCAGGCCTGCAGTGATACTCCACTAGGATCCCCCACACGTGGAGCACATTCACAAGCTTATGGGTTGGCGCTGTTGGTGGTTGTTCAGCCTGAGCACTTAAACAGATAAATGAGATGTTTTTAACATCTCTCTCATGTTGAAACACTCCCTTCCAAAAATATGTAATGTAAATATAATCTCCACTTCTCAAAACTCCAGCAGGTGTAGTGCAGCTAAAATAGGGTTTCTCTGTAAACAGGGGTTTTCTGGTAAACTTACAGGCTTCCTTTTTTTAGTTATATGACATGTTATTAAACGAGATAAAGGGGGCAGACTGGGAGGAACCCTAACGGGATTTATCTGTTATTAGTAAACGTTGCGCTGAGATTGATTGGCAGTAAGATTAGATTTAGTGTTCCTAGAAGTGGGAGCCACTTAAGTAAACAAGAACTCAATCAGGCAACGAGATTTTCTGGAATGAAATCACATTTACGTTCCACAGTTTATTTTCTCAATGCACCGAGAGTTGTTTTAAAGCCTCAAACGAGTTTATCTTCCCTTAGGCTTTGTGTGTAAGAGCTTTTGAATTGGTCGCCTTAGAAAATACACATGTGCAAACATCTGCCACATTCATGGAGTAGAGTTGACCAAACTCTGCAAGGGTAAAGACTATTACAAGTTACATAGAAAGTTTGTAAAGGGTAAAAATAATGGTAATGGAGACAGAGTAAAAAAAAAAAAAACTCCTACAAAGAGAGTCATTTTGGATTTATACTTTATAAGCTACTCAATACCGTGGCTTAATGCCAAACTTGATTCCTCTCCTTTTCTTTAAATGTAGATATATATGAAGGTATTTGTGTGTATGCAAAATATATTTATATATGTATATATTACTTAGAATATTACTTTATTTTTTAGGCTATTTAATCCTAACATTTTCTTTCTTCAAGTTGGTATATTTTTCTTATTGTGAATTTTACTTTTTGTTACTTCACTTTTTTGTCACATACGTTGTTCAGCTGTTTCTCTGAAATTGCTTTTTTTTTTTTTTTTTTTTTTAATCTAAATGATCATGTGACTTTCTGATTCATTATAAGCTAATAATGTTATGCTAATGTTTGTACAGCCCAAACCTTAATAGTGGCTTTTTAAGATTGCCTACAAGTGTCTCAGAACATAAATTAAAAATAATGTTTTCTGTTGCTTAGCCTAAAATTGGGCAATTACTCTCTGGATAGCTTCAAATGCAAGAAAAACGAAACTTGAATATTTAATTTACTCTGGAAGGTAAAGATGTGAAGATGCTATCGGGCATGGGTGGAAGAAAAGAGTTAAATAGATAAATATGGTCTAGTTTGAAACTCATACAAATATTAGACAGGTCTGTTTGAAGTTTGTCGTTGGGGGTCAGTGAAGCAATAGTTAGCAAGAGAACGTGCTTCCACTCTTATAGAACAGATTATTACAATGTTATGACCACTAGGCAAAGATTAGTGCAGTCCATCAGTGCTCTTATCGATATAATGAAGTCATACGGTCATATGTGCTTGTGTTATCGTCTCTTTTTTGGTCTTTGTTGTTAAAGTGTGCAGTGATCAATTCTCCTTAAAGTCTCACTCTTAAAATTGAATGACCCGAAGGGTTACTTTATTCATGAAAGACTATTATTTGAAGAAAAAAAAAAAAAGAAGCCATAAATGTGATTGGAATTTGAGTGGGGGCAGGTTTCCAAAACCTCAAGCCATTCATCTAATGGGTGAATAGAGAGTTGGATCTTTATTAAAGGGATTAGTGATAAAGCTAATGTGATTGTGCAAGGCCTGATCCCCTATATAGTAGCAACATAGTAGTAAAGCCGAAATGATCCTCTTTTCTCAATTAGTACAATTGCGTCCATACAAGCAGGGCTTTTGAAGGCAGCTGCTTCGAGGCAAATGACTCAGACCCTGAGAGGAAAGGCACAGAAGCAGGCCACAGCCTGAGCAAGTGTTTGGTGAAGTTCATCCATGTACAAGTGTTTACACAAACTGTAGTTAAGCAAAATTGCATGCACAGATTTTTTCATGTCCAGTGAAATAGATTCCCCTCAAATATCTCGAGTAGCTTGTAGGACAAGAAACAAAGAAATTTGAAAGGAGCAGCAAAGGGGACACTGGAGGTCAAAGAGCCATGGAAAGTTAATAAGATGAAACAATAAATAAGACGTCTGACCGATGGGAATTAGTCCGCAGCGTAATTTATTATCATCACATGATTTGCTTTGCTTTGTGAATTCTGTTGGAGTACTTCCTTGAGCCGAAGCTACCGGGACAGAAGTTCAACTACTGGAGACAATGTGTTGTGCGAATGTTGTGATTAAAGTTCTGCAGTTGAACTGTTGCTTGCAGGGCATCAGTGGACACATCTAACCTCAGCTGGCCAGGAAGATAGATTAGAATTTTATATAGATAGATAGATAGATTGATAGATAGCTTTCTTTCAGACTCGGGGTCCATAAAAACCATACAAACAAACACAAAAACACATACAAAAAGGTCTATATAGAATAGATCAACTGTATTATCTAAATTAAAGCACATGTGCATAGGTTTGATAGATGTTTTTTGAGATATTTTTCATTAAACTAGTCTCAGGATTCTATTGGTTTGTAGCATAATGGTGAAATTTTTTTGCATTACAATAACAAGAAACACCAAAAATAAATCAAGAATTCCCAGTGTCACGGTCTGAGTTTCCCTCCGTGCTTTTAAAATCTCAGTAAGTGACTGCTACGAACTCAGATGTACCCGTGCTGGATTATACTGATTTTAAAAGATAAAGTTACATTAAGTTAACTGTTAGTTACTGCAATGTATATTATAATCATATTTTTTTGAACATGTGCTTTGTTTTTATCCAAACGGAATAGTAATAATAATAAAAAAACTGCATTGAATAAATTTTAAAACAATTTTTTGTTAATACAAACTCAATACATGTAATAATAAAAAAAAAACTGCATAGAATACATTATAAAAACATATTTCTCCTGCCTCATGTGTTGAGCAGTTGTTCATTTTTCCCCAAGAAAAGAAGCCATTCAGCACTCGTCAAATAACATTAGCTTTGAACCTTAGCTTTGAAAATAAATTTTTAATCTCAGCATGGCGGAAGTAGAAAAAAGCTAAGCGGAAGTAGCATAAATTCATTTTCCGGGAGTGCGCATGCTCATAATCGATCTCAGCACAAGGTAAACTCAGACCGTGACACCGGGGAATAGATACTTCTTGGTCTTGAATTTAATTTTAACACAAGAATCATGCTCAAAATCTTTTTTTTTACTGTCTACATTTGTCATTTTAAGTTGACATTACCTGTAATACAATCTTTTTGCATGTGTTTCTTGCAAAGAATAAAATAATGTTTATTATATTGCATAATTCCTACTGTCACCAATCTTTGTATGCAAATCCATTTTAAATTCAACTTTCCCCATACTCTGACAAAGAAATATGAACGGGGATTAGATGCAACCATGTTCCGACAAAGAAATGTGCGTGCCATCGGTGCTTGATGCTATTCGTCTCCCAAACGATGTGCTCAGCGATTTATTGAAAGCTAAAACTAAGCCGGTGCAAGCGGTAAGATCAACAAACTTTTTGTCTGCTCTGAAAGAGTTGCTGAGGTTAGAGAGTGTTGTGATAAGCTTTGAACCGTGGTGGAAAGAACGGGTGTTGAACGATCGCAGACCACTAACTGTCTCCCAACAGCCTTAGCTGTGAAGGAGTGAAAATGTGCAGTGCTAATCAGGTGAAAGTAAACAGAGCAGCACCCCCGAGCATTGTGGTAACCAGAGAAATGAGACGTTTCTTTTAGGGGACACGGCCAACATATGTCCCTGGCACTTTTCTGCCTTCATATAAAACTAAAGTAGCCTATATTGTACTCCGCCTGACGAAACTGGATGTAAAGAACCAACCAACATGGCTACATAAATATTATTTTATACTAGCGGACATATTTTTGATAGTGGCACACTCACTGAAATGGATTACTGTGGATAATGGCCAACAAGGCTGGGAAAAGTCGGCCTTCACATGGTAAGCCCTGGAGGAGGCAGCACACTGTTTCTGGGGAACTCCATCTTTATCTCCAGCATCGAGGCAATTTTCCCAGAGAGATGAAGAGCAGATGTCTCTCTTTCTCTCTCTCTCCCTCTTTCTCTTTAACTCTTTGACTTTGTTTCTGTCTTGTACTGGCTAACCAGAACCACCTTCCCCCCAGGGGACGGAGGAGGAACATGAGCACCATGGGAAGGGTGGCTGTCTTTGAGCCTATGCAGTTACATGACGAAGGAGACTTTCTGGTGGGAGGCGATGACTTTAGGTGCAGAGCTTAGAGCACAGAGAGATGGGACGACATGTATTTGATAAAGACGTCATGTTCTGATGACTTGTAATTGAAAGGACAGCTGCCGGTGAACTGAAATCATGGGTGTGATTATGGGTGTACCTAATGCAGGGAACAGGGACTGACAAGATTGACTGGTGGACACCCTTCTCTTATAACACATCTGGAGTTAGTGCTATACTTCTACAGCTCCCCACAATGCACCTGCACATTCATTGGGCCTTGAAACCAGATTTTCAGTTGCAAGGGCTCAGTAAGCTAATGATGTGCTTACTGGGTACACAGACAGAGACAAATTGGGGCTGTAACTCTGTGGTTTGTAAACAGATCAGCAAGAGGATGAACAGAAGCTCCCAGTGGGATTGAGATGAAGGGAATATCGTCAGTTGGCGAGCAAGAGGACAAGATATAAAGGCTTAAGTTTGCCTGTTAAAAATCCAAGCTGCCGTGCCACGGTGCAAGATAAGGTGTTTGGTATGAAGTTGTTTACCAAGCATTGGCTACATAATGGCCCTGTAGAGTGAAAGAGAGATCATCCTTTTGACCAAAGGTCAGATATTCCAGTTACACGAAATGGAACTGGTCTTGAGTCTTTAAGCAAAACAATAAATCCCAAAAAAGTCTTTGAGGCTGAACTCGATGGAGAACTCTTTTAAATGAAATAAATCTCTCATTCAGCACAAATCCAATAAGTAGATAGTAGTAGATGAATTTAGGATAATCAAATCAAAACTCCTCTAATATTAAAAATCAAGATGTTTACAGGTCGATTTAGGGAGAGCGGTTCCATGCGCTACTTGTTGGAGGATTAATTTATTAAGTCGTTAAAATATTTGTGGTATGATTCGGTAGCTCCAAGAAATAACTTAAGGAGGGCATTTGAGGACAACAGCCAACAGTTTGTAAAGAAAGGCGATGAACATCTGTCAAATTAACATTCTCATTAACTGGCAGTTGTGTTTAGAGTTGTGAGGTAGAGACTGAGTATAACCATTTCTGACAACTGCAATCAGACACACTGGGTTACATTCCATTAAACAGATCCATCAAATCTGTTGTGGATAAACTTATTCTAAATTTTCTAGCTACCGTTCACCTCAAAGCAAGGTCAAGTATCAAATTGTTGCTCCACAAGTTATTTATTATATTTTTTCTGTGCTGCACAGTTACAATAATAACAAGAAAATTTGACACAAATGATGGAGTTTTGTTTGAAGGTTATTGAGGAAGATTACAGAGTCCTGGCAGTGTTAATAAGGCTTTGTTTACATTCTGTGTCTCAGTGTTTAAGTAGACCTGAATGACCCAGGATTAAAATGGAGGCTTCTCGTGGCGCTGTCGCACACACACACACACACACACACAAAGACTTCCAACAGGGGCCGATGGGGGTTTGAGGCTTGCGATGTCCAGAACACTTTCATATCATCTGGTGTGGCACTGGGGTTGACATGTCTACATTAGCCACACAGCAACTCCCAAAATAATCGACTATTTGGTGATGTAGTAAAAAAAACCAGGGCTGCCTCAGTGGCACAGAGTTAACAATGTCAGCTCACAGCTAGATGGGTTCAAATTAAGGCCGGGGACTTTCTGTGTTCAATAGGCATGTTGTTGCCTTTGTTTTTTTTCCCACGGTCCAAAATAATGTACGTTCAGCTCAATCTTCTGAATGTCGTTGTGTTTTCCCTTGTTAGTGTGTGAGATTGTTCGCTCTGTGTATGTGATCACCCACAGACCTGTGAAATAAAGCAAGCAAGATGGGAATAAATGATAGGTGCAAAAATTAGCTGTATGACAAACAGAATATGGACTTGCAAGATGAGTTGCAACTCATGATATTAAATACTATTGAAACTTATTGCTGCTGCGGAGGGTCCCTAACATTTTTGAAATGGTAGGCTAACTGTATTTCATCCTAAACTTATTCTCATCCACTACTGATGCCAGCGTGAGCCCAAAAATACTGTCAAAGTGACATTTCTTGTTTTCACTGATTGAAAGTTGTGCTAAAACAATATGGCAGATGTTTATTTAGTGGTTTTCAATGGAAACACCCAACTTGAATGTCTTGCGGAGTGACGTCATATCATGTGAAACACCATAAACAAACCAGAACAAAAATCAAGCAAATCACGGTCTCCCTTGATAGGTGAAGAAAAACATAAAATCATGGTAAGAATGTTGGTAAATATTAGATATGAAACCTATAGCATCCTATGGAATTCCCAATCCCACAATAGAATGCACGAAACCATTCTGAAGTTGAAGTCAAATGACCATTTGTCTCTAAACACTAAAATTACTGCTTATGAGCGGCAATTTCAACCTCTGACATTTATTTGTAAGTACATTTTGGAAGAAATACCTTTGATTCATTGATTTATGAGGCCTACACTATGTTTTTTTTCATCTCTGTGGAAAAAATGTTTGTAGTTAGCTTTACCATTGTAGTTACTGACAAATTTCTTAAGGTATGGTTTTGCAGCAGTCCATCCCTGTTCCAGGAGCATTGTTGCTACACTTTAACAACAATGTCGAGGTGGCAGTAACTGACTAAGTGTTCCTTGTTTTCTTGCTTTCTGTACAGAAAATTCAGTTTCAAGACATTTCAAAAGAATTGACGTTGGTTCAAGATGAGTCAAGAATGAAATTTTTCTTTTTGACCAGGGAACAAACAGCTCAACCAAATCAACAAACACAAAATGCCTCAAACATTTATTTTGACAGATTTTTATAGTAAAGAGGTGAACCATTTTTTGGACAGTTAAACAGTGGATAGCTGTGGTTTCATATTGTAGCTTGAGGACATCTGAGATAGAAAAACATAACAGTGACGGCTCAGTTTAAATGAATAGACAGACATTGACAGATAAACGACAGATTGTGTGTATGTGTGGTCTTTTTTTACCAAATACTGATAAAAATAATGAAACTTTCTACTGAGAAACTGTCTAATGTTCATAGAACATGAGTCTTTGAGCCAGTGATCAGAGAAAATCACCGTCTGTTGTTCCTCCCTGATTTGTACTTTCTCTCAACACACAAAAGTGAGCACTTAGCTGTGAACTCGTTGATCATTTTGACATATTTTGGCACAGAACAATCACCTCTCTGCTCTAAAGTTCCACTGTAACCTATGGTGTCTCTTGTACTCGCACCTTGCTACACCTGGCTGCAAAGAAACACCGGCCAGCGCTAGGCACCTGCACATCCAGCATACCGCAGATGGGGAGATTAATGACGCCGCTGATGAATGCTGGTGATTTGTGTGAAACTACGATACCGTGGTCAAAGCAAACAGAAAAGCGTATGCGGGCAGGATAGCCTGAAGGAATTGTACTACTGAAACTACGTGAACTGTCAATTTGAGTTCGAAGCTAAAAGGTTTCCTCTTTCTTTGGACCAACCACACTGAGGAACAAGATCTCACATCTGCTGCTTTTGATGGTGGTTTCCCAACCTCTCCCTGAGGGGTTCCTCCTCTTCCAATTCTTCCAGTTTCCTTCTGGGAAGACATATTCCCACACTGTCAAAGAATCTGGGTCATTTTCGTCAAAGACTTTGTCCAATTTCTCAAAAGAAAAGCACACAAGCTTGTGGTTGTAAGCCTGAGAGTCTGCCTTACTCCATCACTGTCCAATCTTTCCTTAGTTTTCAAAACACATAAACTCTGATACGGGTTCGGCTAAGTGGGCTCTACACTCACGTGATAGCAGTAATTACATGAGTTCCCCGCTGGCTCCTGCTCTTTGTGTCTCCTGGGAGGCCTCTTATCAATGTGAAGAAGTCACCGAAGGAAATACCAGCTTAAGCTGAAGAGTCGGCCCGCTCCTGTTCATCTTCTGTCTTTCCTCCTGTTTTATCAGTCAAAGCAGCTCTTGTTTCATGGCAGGCAATGAATGATGAAGATGACATTTGAAGTTCCAAAAGGAGGCCTTGATAGAGAGGCTGTTAATTCTGACACAGTTTGTGTGGTTTCAAACCTCACACAACCTATATTTAGATATTTTGTGATTTTTACGACATTTTAAAAGCTCTATACATGACATGGGGAAACTGTGCCCTAATGCGATGAGGTTAAATCATTATAGTCTATGTTTACATGTATTGAATGTGTTTGTTAAGGCTCTGACATTTGGCAAAATTGTGTCAGTTTTTAAGAAATAACACAAAACTCCAGAATCAGATAAATATGCAGACAAAGGGTATGAGCCTTCAGCGTGCCCGTGTCATACCAATCTCAGCAAAGCCCTTTTTGATACATAAAAATAGGACGAAAGAAAGATAGAGGAATATAAAGCAATAAAATTCATCTTTTGTAAGAGTAGTATAACAAACCATGCTTTACACAAAATAATATTCACTTCATGGAAACATGAGGACTGACAAGTTACTGCAAAGGTGGTAAACAAAGAGAAAGCACACTGTCAGCACTCAAACAAGCTCAGTGTCCTTTTTTTTGGTATCAGTATTATTACAATAAATAGGTTTAGTATTTATCTTATTTTAGTTTATCTAATTTAATTTAATTTAATTTAATTTAATTTAATTTAATTTAATTTAATTTAATTTAATTTAATTTAATTTAATTTAATGTATCTGTTATGCATCTGCTAAAGTCTGTATCTAAGGGTAGAACTTCTCAACATCAACAACAACTGATGGAGATCATGTCAGAAAACTTTACATTATTAATACTAAAGAAGAGAAGAGCTAAATTAAATGTAATTTCTTTCTTTTTTTTTTCCTTTTCTTTCCTTTATCGTATTTTTCCAGTGTTGTGAAAACTTTATTCGAATTTATTCCGCGTTTTATTGTTGCACATGCATTTTATTTTTTAATCAAAGGAGGAAACAGGCACATTAAAACCCCGCCCCCGTCTGGAGTTGCCAAGCAACAGAGGAAGCGTCACTCCAGCCATCGCCGTCCCGTCCTCGAGCTTTAACCGAGTTTCCGGTGCTCTTATCGATCTCTCAGAGCAATGGAGGTGACGATGGACCCTTTATTTATAGCATGGAGCTACTTCAGGAGGCGGAAGCTCCAGCAATGTTCAGACATTTGCTCTAAAATTCTAGAAGAAAACCCCTACGACCAGGTAGAGCGCTGGGATTAGCTTAGCCTGCTGCTTTAACCCGATTAGTCCAGGCTGTGCTGGCTCTTCCCTGTCTGCCTTTCATTTACCTGTGTTCATTATTAATAAAACATGTCACTGTCTGACTTCATGTTTTCCTCTCTGCTTTAACAATTTCATTTACACGTTTTCTCACTGCTTTCCTGCACTTTGTCTCAAGGACTCATCCTTGTTTATCTCAGAGGTAATCATGACTGTTTCTATAGTTTAAAACCCTTTCCTTTGTTGATTGTGGAGGACAAATCCTGACTTTAAGGACTTTATGTAGATCAGACATTTAAAATGACTGTAAAAGCTCCTGTTTGTGTCTCAGGCTGCATGGGGCTTAAAAACCTGTGCCCTCACTGAGATGGTTTACATTGATGAAGTTGAGGTTGACCAGGAAGGAATTGCTGAGATGATGCTGGATGAGAGCTCTATTGCTCAAGTAGCACGTGAGTAAAAACTCCTTCTGTAATAGTATTAATCTGTGCCCGTATTCACAAAGCATCTCAGGCCCGAAGATAGTTCCTCAGGTGAAAAACTGTTAGGAGTAGTGAGGAGGACTTTTAAGAAGCCTACAAGTGTCTTAAACAGACAGAAACAGAGATATTCTCTGTAACAGTGATTTAATAAGACACTACCTGCTAATAATAAGGCCATGGCTATTGATATGGAAACTATAAATAGGTTGCCAGTCTATTCATACACAGTTCCCCTCATTGGCCAGTTTAGGTGACGTGATAGGTGCACCACATGACCTAAAGTTCTGTCAGTTTTATATTAGCTCTTATTTATTTTGAGCTATTCTGCTAACCCTTTTATTTTAGCCCTAACCCTATCCCTATCCATATCCCTAACTGTAACCCAGGAAAATACACTAAAATGTTTATTTTTTTCATATATGTATTTGTAAAGGTGGAATTTGACGCTTCCTAATAATAATAATTATTATTATAGTGTTTCTGGTTGGTTTTTGTTTTTCGCACCATCCATCAAGTCACATTCCTTGTATTGTTTTAAACTCTAATTGGCAAAAAAAACCAAACTGTTCTGAATCTGACTTTTTTTACACAGCTTAATGTAATAGCAGCCTTGTATTGCTGTGTGATTTGTTCGCTCCCTTCTCTGTGTGCTCTAATCTCTGCCCACGCTTTGATTGTAACTCGTAGCAGCACTTCTCAGGGTGTCCCGATCCGATTTTGATATCGGATAACGAATATCGGATTTTATGGGACAGCATCTAAAATCTCCGATATATATTATATTTATTCAATTGTAGAACACTGTAGATATTATGTTGAAGGTTAAAATTCATGTAACTAATTTAATAATAAATAAACCAATTGCTTAATAATAAATGGGTCAGTTTTTCTCATACCTACTGTTGCTGACTATTGTTCTCTGTTTGAGTAACATCTTGGTATCGTATCGGAAGCAAAAATGTTGTATCGGGACATCCCTACTTCTCACACTCGTATCTCGTGTGCACACAGGAGATTACATTGATTATCAGGGCAATGAGCTCCCAGCTCTGCGTCTTCCCTTGTGCTGTGATTCCAGAACCCAGTTTCCCACTTAATATCCTTGTATTTCACTTTTTAAACAGCTCCAGCAATCACAGTAATCACTGACAGCTGTGTCTGCGTCCACCATTAATATCAAATACATAAAGTGGTAAAATTACCAATGTGGACAGTAACAACAATAAGTAAATCAATATAATAATCGGCATGTGAACGAGGTTCAGACATGTTAAGCTGTGAACAAATTAATTACATTTTGCTGAAGTAAATTAATTTCATGATCGTTTTTTTTTTTTTTTTTTCTGTACTTTTTTTCTCTAATAACCAATCACAGGTTTTAAAAGACTGCATCATACCCAGCAACAGGGTCAACCACAACATCACGTCAGCCACAGAGTACTACAAAGACGTCTTAAAGCAAGACAACACACACGTGGAGGCCATCGCTTGCATAGGCAGCAACCATTTCTACACCGACCAACCTGAGATCGCCCTACGTTTCTATAGGTCACACACACACACTTTTCTGCTCTGTTTTCTGTTACCTTAGTGCAGAAATTCTCAACCTTGGGCTCTGGACAACCATTTGGTGTCACAAAACGCTGGGAGGTGGTTGCCAGATGCTTTCAAGAAACTAATAATATATATATATATTTTTTTACCAATATTTGTCTTCAACTACACCAAACTTGCCATATTTTAACCTATGTATTACTTTTTTTTTTGCAATATTATTTCTCCTTTTACTGCATTCCTGCTACATTACTCCCATTTCTGCCACTTCTCCATCAAATTTCAATGCATTTTCTGCGCATTCTACTCCTTTTCCCACCTAATGTCACATATGTTGACCCATTATTGTCATTATTATTATCATTATTTTAACCTCTTTTCACCAAATTTTATGCTTCTTTTTTTTAACCGCTATCACAATTTGTCATGCCGATTATTTGCCAATTTAAACTAATTGTTCCAATATTGACTCTTTGAACCCCCTTTTTTTTTTTTTTTTTTTACCATTTCTTCGTTGTGTTTTTGGCCACTCCAATTTGCTACTATTTACTAATTTCTTTGGTTTTTAAAACCTTATTTCACCACCATTTTTGGTCACTTTCAGATTTATGTCTTTAAGATGACTGTTCTATGGAACAAATAATAATACACTTCCTGGATAACAGTGGATATTATTCAGATAAATAAATAAATGTGGTTATCACAGATTCATAGAACAATGGACCATCATTTTGCTGACTTTTTGGATGGGTCTCAAAAGCTCTTGCCCTTATTCTCTCCTTTAGCTGGCCCTGAAAAGGTTGAGAACCACTGCCTTAGTGTACGTGGATAACCACAGTAGCCACATGTGCAGATCTTTAGTTATCTTTGAACTGAACATGTGTTACTTTGCTTGTAGACGACTGCTTCAGATGGGAGTGTATAACTGCCAGCTGTACAACAACCTGGCTCTGTGCTGTTTCTACGCCCAGCAGTACGACATGACTCTCTCCTCCTTTGAGAGAGCGCTGGCCCTGGTGGCCAATGATGAAGAGCTGGCTGATGTCTGGTACAACGTAGGACACGTAGCTGTTGTGAGTTTACCACAAAATGACTCGTTGAAAACACAGACTGTGAGCAAACATCCAGCATCCAAACACCCGTTTCTCTGTGCTGTTCGTAGGGTATAGGAGATTTAACTCTGGCCTATCAGAGTTTTAAACTGGCTCTGGCTTTTAATAACGACCATGCTGAGGCCTATAACAACCTGGCTGTGCTGGAGCTGCGCAGAGGTCATATTCAACAGGTGAGAGCAGCTTGGAGAACATTTATTAAGCTCATTCATTTTAGATTGGACACAATAATGTATTCACTTTTGATATGAAGTAGCACGAACGCTCATTTAGTTTGAAGATTGTATAATGAGAACAGGGATCCGGAGATTTTATTATATGATATTTAGATTCTTAGGAAAAGATTTTGCTTCCATTAACTCTTAAAAATCCAACAGAAGGAACATCAAGTGTATCTTATTTGCCATGAACATGATAAGGTGTTTAATAGTTTGTTTTGTTCCAAATCAGTGAAATTATTTGAGCAAAGGCTTTTAAAACCTCTGACATTAGTTCTGGTTTAGCTTAATCTACTATTTAATAATATTCTCATATTTGGCTGAATATGATATGACTTGCTCGTCTCTCTTTGATCCAGTCTAAAGCCTTCCAGGCAGACTGCTGCGTCACTTGCGTTTCACATGTACGAACTGCACTTCAACCTCTCCATTCTCTCTGAAAAGGTAAATCTACAGCTTTAAATCCCAGTAGAGGGACATGTGAGAGTCAACTCTGATATTATTCTGTATCTGTCCAGATTGGAGACCTGCAGAGCAGCTACAACGCAGCCCAAAAGTCTGAAGACGCCTTTCCAGAGCATGTTGACACTCAGCAGCTTCTCAAGCAACTTCGACAACATTTCTCAGAGCTGTGAGCGTCGGTCGGACAACTTTAAATTGTAAGTACAGGGAGCATCGCTCCAACACTTGAATTAGTTTGGTTTTAGATAGACGGCTGCACAGTCTTCAATTTGGCTGGTGTTTGGCTTTCAGTCTCCACAGTATCTGAAAAACAGTCAAAAACATCAGATTGGACAGTGACTTAGATATTTGAGGTCTTCCTGATAGCATAGCATAGCATAGCATAGCATAGCATAGCATAGCATAGCATAGCATAGCATAGCATAGCATTGTCAGGCTGAGCTGAATAGATCAAATCAACTTTATTCGTATAGCGCAATTTACAACAAAGTCATCTCAATGTGCTTATCAAAATATAAAATTCATAAAAAGAAAGAAAAAACCCAACAAGATCCACATGAACAAGCATTTAGCAACAGTGGGAAGAAATCTCCGATAGAACCAGGTTCAGAGGTGGCAGCCATCTGCCTCGACTGGTTGGGGTTAGAAGGACCAACGGAACAGGATAGACAGATAGAACATCAGTGTCCCAGACTAGTTGAGCCGTGAACCACATCATCAGCTTCACGACATCTGAAACAGAGCAGAGAGAGAGGGGTGAGGAATGGTAAATGGTAAATGGACTTGATTTATATAGCGCTTTATCACCACACTGAAGTTGTCTCAAAGCACTTTTACATAACAGCTCATTCACCCAATCACTCTCACATTCACACACCAATGGGACAGGACTGCCATGCAAGGGGCTGGTCGACCGCTGGGAACAACTTAGGGTTCAGTATCTTGCCCAAGGACACTTCGACACATAGCCAGGTACTAGGATCGAACACCCAACCTCTCGATCAGAAGACAACCCTCTACCACCTGAGCCTAGGTCGCCCAGGAGAAGGCACTGACTGCAGAAAAACATGATACATTATTATCAAGTCAGCCTGCCTTGGCCTTGGGCCTCACTCTCAGTGGCCTAGTCAACACTTATTATAAAGGTGATGAATCTCTCCCTGTTTATTGGTAAGCTAACAGCGACTCCAAGGTCTGTAAATGCGATCGTTTACAGACGAGCCCATGTCCGCTCTAGCGGTTAGGTTATGTTATGATTCAGTTCTGTTTACGTGGACTGTAAATCATAACCAGCTACATCAGAATTTGAATCTCTTCCTGTTTATTGGACCAGTAAATGCGACCGTTTACAGATGAGCCCATGTCCGCGAGCAGCGTCAGTTCCAGCCATTGGAATACATTCAGGCAGAAGGTCTTAATGCACAATTCAGATTTTTTTTTCTTTTAGAAAACTAGATTTATAATTTTTTTTGTCTCTTCTGTCTTTAACAGAACTACACAGGTTGCATATGGGCCAAAAAATATATATATTTGTAATGAGGTAATTGATAATTAATTGATAATTGCTGTTGTAATCGTAATTGAATTGTAATTGAGTTCAGATAATTGAGTTTATAGCTTTTGCTCAAATCCATCTCTTGTCCCTCGTTGGGCTTTCACATAAGATTTTATAATCAATGCACTAAAATGTAAATGTAAAGATGCTGAAACGGCATTGTACACACATAAAAAAAGCACGTACGATCATCAAAATATGAATAAAAGTTAGTAAAATTGTAATTGAACTTTAGTGATTGAGAATGTAATTGTAATTGACTTTAAGGTGAAAAAAAAAAAAAATGTGTAATTGGGGAAAAAGGCCAGTCATCTTAACCGTAATTTAACACGGGTAAATAAAGCCGTATTTGTAATTGAAAAATATAATTGACCCTAACACGAGTCTGCACGTAGCCTTAGTTACTCCGCAATTAGTTAGCCGTAGTGCAATCAATCCCCCATGTCAGAGCTGTTCCCTAAATGACCCTTTCATGATTCTCTCTGTTGGCACACACACACACACACACATGCACACGCACACACACGCACACGCACACGCACACAGTCATTACTGCCTAAGCATTTCTTATGTAAGTAAACCATTCCTTTAATTATTCACGACTGTGAATGGTGCAAATGAGTGCGATAAAGAGAAACACCAGGAAAAGTTGCAGACTCATTCTTTCATGACCTGCGTCTGTACTTCTCAGCTGGAGAATGTTTACGAGTGTACAAATATATTCAGCTAAATATAATCAGGGTTTCATGCTTGTTGTGCATGTATAAGGCTTAAACAGTGTGCATCATGCTGCTGCTAAATGGATTCTCGTCTCGTTTGTGAGTCGGATCGGCCTACCAGGAGGTGGCAGTCTGGTAACAGCAGAAAATGATAGAGCTCTTATTAATTCAGCATTAAAAGTGGTCTCTCACGATAGGTCAAAGATGTGTTAGAGACTTGGTTTGGTTGAAGAGAAGAGAAAAAAATAAAGGATGAAATCTAGCTATATGTGGAGTTGTGAAAAGTAAAGTTAGGAATTGTAATATCTTGAGAAAAAACATAAATTCATAGACTTGAATGCATTTTATTTTGTAAACATTTTGTCGTTTACCTTAGACACAACCTCAGACAATGTCTGGCATGTATATGTGGCAATATGTATTTATGTTACCTCCAAAGCTTCTACATCTTATCAGAGACATCAACTCACGAGTATGAGTTTAAATCAAAATTTAATTTGCAGTTACCGTACATATGAATAATCTTTTTAGTTTAATAGGTTTACAGGCATCCTAAAATCCCCTAATAATCAGTAAGTAATATGAAGAGAATAGCATCTAAATGTATAGTAGAAAAAGAGCTTTGAGGGGTAAAACAAACAATGGTTTCATGAGAAAAAAAAAAACATTCTTTAGGTTTAAGAGCAATCGATCGTCAGTGTCACACAAAGCATAATCATTTTTATAACCTCCCTTTAAGTGTCTTTAGGGACTGGAAATACTTTCTCAAGAATTAGTGATCATTGATTGTCCTTAAACTGATCTATTATGAGGCCGTGACCATGAGAATGATCATGTGCACCTACTCCCAGTTTAATGATCTGAGTGGTTTCATCTATTCTCGTCCTCTGAAGACCAGTGGTTTGTTATGGGTGAAGGCCTCTCAGAGTCAGAGGGGTGGAGGATCAGTATTTCAAAGATCGATCAATGAGAATAAAAAGATTTAAACAATTTTAAAACTCTCTATCTTGGTGTAAAGAAGAAAAGGAAGAAGAAAGTCATTAAAAAAAAACATCCACACAACCTATGTGGACCTTCACTTAGCAAAATGATACTAATGATTATAAAAATGAAATTAATTGAAAGTTACTATTGCTGATGATTACATAGTTTCTCATTAAAAGTCCATTCAGAGCTGAACTTGTAGTCCACAGTAATAGTAACTCTTATACAGTATAACAGCAAAATGTTTGCATTATTATAACATTTTTCTTACTTCTTTAAAAGTTCGGTTTTTTCTGGACCTAAATCAAGAGGATGTTTATATTTTGGGGGTTTATTTTACTCAAAAAGTATTTCCCACCTTTATTAAAACTTGTTTCATACTCCTGAAACTAACGCAGGATCCATCTACCGTACTCAGCTTGTTTTTCTCACCCAGTTTGAATTACCTGGCTAATAAAAGCAGTTTGCAGCTACATACATCACAGAAATTAGCCGCAGACATCTCACCTAATTCGTACACACAGCATTATGTATTTTCCGCATAATAAATCAGAGCGGTGCACAGAATAGCTGAGTCAGCGGAAATTCATGTGAACTCGCACAAAAGGCTGTATGTGAAAGTGTTTAAGATGAGTGTGACCAGCGTTGGATGGATGTTGAGTGTTGATTCGTTTCTGCTGTGAATGAAACGGAACCAAGGGAAACCACTTTTCACTCACACCTTTATTCATCAGCTTTTAGTTCCTCCTTGTGGGAAAGAAAAAACGTTGTAATATTTATGCAGGGTTTATGATGTCCTGTCAGAGTTTTTTTTTTTTTTTTTTTTAATGCCAGGGTGGTGTAAAGGCTGTCGCTGCTTGGATTGGATGGTTTCAGCTTGTTTGCCTCCACCATCCTTCCTGTCAGCAGCCACAGGGGAAACAACAGCGTACAGGAGGTCGATGGAGACTCTCTAAACCTTCTTATGAAAGGTCACAAAGTCAATACTCATGATGACCTTGAATTCCCAAAGTTGAGGCGCTTCTGTTTCTTTTTAAAGAGGGGTTGACTCCTGAGTGTTACTAAAGCGTACCTAATGGGATTGAGAGTCAAACGGGGGCCATTCATCTGCCTGTGGAGTAAAACAAAGGCACAGACATCCCAAGTTGAGAGTGCAGAGCCTTTGAAAAGCTGGACACGAAAGATTTGCACAACAAAAAAAAAAGGAAAGAGAGAAATGACCATTCCTGTGTGTACCAGCTGGGGTTTGTTGCCGCTGTGTTTTAAATGGAGGTGATTACCAATCCTGACAGCACTGGTGACAAACGGCCTCTTAGCCTGATGTCACATGACCTTCACTGTCGGATGGGAGCTAAGCTTTCATCAGAGATGAGTTGCCAAGCTTTGTCCCCTTTGATGTGTTCTGTTGGGTGAATAGTAAATCAAATGAAGGATGACGAACCCATGCTCGCACCACAGGGAACCTTGTAGTGAAGAAGGAAGGAGACATATGAGTGTTTGACTTAATCCGTCAGTTTTAACAAAACCAACGGTGTTTTATAGCTCAACATTTGGTTTAGAAAAACGTTATGCATTGCCATGAATCTGATGATACAATATGATTTGCATGTCACGATACGATAAATCCCTATACTAAACAATACAATATACATAGTGATATATCGCATATATCAGTAATTACAAATTTCACCTTTACAAGCACAAAATGGTGTGTAATACAATTTATTTCATTTTTTTTAACTTACAAGAACATGTAAATGATAACTAACTGTAATTCAATTACCAATATTAAAAAGGCAATGCAAGGCAAATGTATTTGTATAGAGCATTTCATACACAAGCCAATTCAATGTGCTTTACATGATCAACAAGTGCAATAGAAAACATTTAACAGCTTAAAAATCAGTAAGAACATTAAAATCGGCAGTAAAAACATTAAATCAACAATATGCAGTAGAGAAAAATAGTGCCTTTAACTTTGATTTTGCTGCTCTGCTGGCAGTTTGTTCTACTTCTTTACAGCATAACAACTAAAAGCAGCATCACCATGTTAGCTCTGAACTCTGGGCTCTACTATCTGACCTGTATCCATAGATCTGAGAGACATGCTGGGTTCATACCTAACTGAACATTTCAAAAACAAGTGGCATGTTTTTCAAACTTGTCAAATAAAATTTTTCAAAAAGGTTTCACTTTTGTTTCTACAACAGATTCTAATTCTTTTAAGTTCTTAAATTCTTGGAAAAAGTAACCACATACATTTATAAAAGTGTCATGTATGTTTTATGAAAATAAAGGGCAAACAACTTCCAAGCTAAAATGTATTGAGGAGTGAAGTAGTTTAACAAGGTCTGATGTGTTTTGCTGACACCTAGTGACCTGGTATTTACATGCTATGCCTATGTTAGCATCAGAGCCTTTTAGAGAGAGAGTTGCGACAACGGAAGTTCGAAATAGACTCAAATAGTTCCCAGAATTTTTTGGACGAGCAATTTGAATCCATTGATTCCGAGTGACGTAACTGGGATCTTAGGTAATTTGTCATCAATATTTGATTGATTTACAATAGTTATACAGTGCACCGTCATGTGCACACATTCATTATGTATTATTAATTAATTAATAATTAATTAATTAATAATTAGTTAATAATGCACACGTTAATGTGTTTAGATACGCTGATAATAATAATTTCCAATATTATTTTTTGAACTTACCGTTCAAAAGTGCATCACAAACTTTCTACTTTGCTCTATTTTCATTGCATTGCAATAGCCAACTGCTCACTTCCTATTGTGAAGCTCCATGAGCCGCCATTGCTGTAAAAACAAATCGGTCCCATTGGCGTAAACGGAGATGTCGCAACCTTCTCTCTAAACGGCTCTGGTTGGCATTAAAAAACATTTTTTTCCATTAAAAAACATTATTAAAAAAATCGATTTGGACTTTTTTGGATCGATATGGTAATTGTGTGTTAAAATATCGCAAAATATATCGCTTAATTATTTTTTTTCTTACACCCTTAGTTATGTACATAGCAAAACTGCATTAAGTTTCAAACTCAAATGCCACAGCCGCTGTAGAATCATTAAAAATTCATGGCCGTAGTGTGAGATACTCAATCTGTGGTCAAATGGACAAAAACATTACACACATATTCAATCAAACATGCCACTCCACGCTGCTTCAGTCATCCAGCCAGTGAAGCTAATCCATCATCCAGGCAGCATGGACGAGGGATGGAGCATGCAGAATAGCTCCACTGAAGGCTTTAACTTTGTTACGGCTCCATAAATCTGTAATGGCAGCATTTCAGATTTGGCAACTTGTGATCATGATGTTAGCATAACAAAATAAACCCTTCATAGTGATGCATATTCATACGATCCAACCCATAACATCACGTCCGTATCATGTCTGTTGACACAGCGGGGCAATAGTTACTGTAGTTGTTAACGCACCAGGTTTTATTTTTTTGTTGGATTTTTATTTGATTCTGTAATGCGTTAAAGCTGCTTAACCACATAACTCACATTTTTAAAACGGTACTTGTATGTCATCCAAAAGTCGTTCTCATAGATCCTCTATTAGGGATTTACTCAAATGTCGATTGTAGAAATTTACGCTCCAAAGTTAATTGACTCCTCCAATTATGGTACAATGGGTTCGATGACAAATGGTGATGTGACTTGAACTTCGGAAAAGTTTAGAGCATTGCATTGTGGGATTTGGAGTCCCGTCCAAAAACCGCAAAGGCAAAGCCAGACAACGAAGACAGTAGCTGCATTTCCATTACCTTGGAAATGCGCAAAATCTAAATAGCGAAACAAAAAACATCTGAATTTCGAGAAAAAAAAAGACTCAAATATTGCTAAAAAGTTTACATGCTTTCATAAGGAGGTTTTTCAGACGTTTTGATATTGAAATGTATCGCAAACGTGAGGACAGAAGAGACATTTCTTAGAATTATACTTGATTACTGTCACAATGCACCGCAAACAACAAAGAAATGCAGAGTGTTATAAGGAGGTGAAGTCTTTTGTGAAGTCTCGCAGAATGAGATTTCACGTGAGTTACGAGGCTCCTCCCCAAAACCACCTTAAATGGAAACACGTTTAAAGCTCAATTATACTTTGTCGAAACTTTAGAAATATCGGTTATTTTGCATAAAAACTGTAATGGAAACACAGCTACTGATTCGCTTGACATTATTTTTCTCCTGCTTAGTTAATCTTGTTTTTGTAGAAGCCACAGTATTAGCTGGGTTTAGCAACATTTCTAAAGTTTCAACAAACTATAATTGCGCTTTGAATGTGTTTCCATTGAAGGTGGTTTTAGGCAGGAGCCTCGTAACACTTGTGAAATCTCATCCCGTGAGACTTTGCTGCAGGAACATGGAAGCATAGAACCTCCTTATAACACTCCATATTCCTTTGTTGTTTCATGTCTAATGTGATACTCATGATTTTTAAGTCTAATGCTAAGAAATGTCTCGGTCTCCTCTTCTGTCGACACGTACCAAGTCATGTTTTCTCGGAGAAAAGTGGTCATGTGACCAAGTACCGCACGTCACGACGTGTATTTGGGGAAAAAATGTTTCCATAACACTTTTGTGATACATTTCAATATCGAAACGTCTGAAATTCCCCCTCATGAGGGCAAAAAAACTTTTTAGCCATATTTGAGTGTTTTTTTCAAAATGTAGGTGTTTCCATTACCAGTTTTTATTGTGCTATTTAGATTTTGAGCATTTTAAAGGGTAATGGAAACGCAGCTATTGACATCCGCCATTGTTTCGTCAACAATTTTCAATCCATGAAAACATCAGAAATGTCACTTTTGTTATAGTTTTTGGTGTCACACTGACATCAGTAGTGGATGAGAACAACAATCTTAATTACTACACAGAAAAACATATAAAAAGCTTATAGATTATTCCATACACTTGACGACCACACTTAGACGAGATTGCTTGTCTTGATTGGCACATTGACGACGCTTTTACGATGTATTGTGAGGTCAGGAGCCAAGTGCTTTTCCGTGTAACCAGCTGCATGTTTAAGACATGTGGTCATTTCCATATTGCTGACGCACATCCAGCATCACCTGTCAGGAAACGTTCAATCATGTGAACGACGTGCGGCCCCCGTACGGAGACGATGACCTTCACCTAAGCGGATACCTAGACGGTGCAAATGAAAATTTCATGTGTTTCCTGTAAAATGCCTCAGACATGTGACACTGAGGCAAACTGCGTGCTGAGCTACATGTGGCCGTGCTGGTGTGGAGTACAGCTGTGAATTACATTGCGTAACTAAAAGCATGCTCAACAAACATGAAACTTACAATGGAAGGGATGGGATTGGCTGAGAGGAGAGGCCAAGCTCTACACATGGGCTATTTTTAAAAAGGCAGCCTGGTCATTGTATGTTTTATTCATTTGCAAAGACTGGCATGGTGAAATGAGAAAAGACACTTACCTTTTCATTTCTTGGAAAACCATCTCGTGTCATTTTGACGTCGTAGTAAAATAATCAATGTTTGTTAACAACATGCTTGTCTAAAGTTGCTTTACTCTGCCACTCAGTGAGACGGCAGTTTGCAACATTACCTCACACAAGGTCATGTGTTCATGGCCAATTCCTTCTGCACAAGCTAGTATGTGTCTAAAATACAATAAACAATACCACGTAAATCGATCGTTAGTGTCTGTTTTGTGTTGAACAAAATATTAACATTCCTTGTGTGTAGTTAGATGGGATTTAATCTGTATACCTCAAAGGTATGACGTATAGGACAGTACAGGCACTCGTGTCAGGTTTTGCATTGATTTGTCGGTTGTCTGTTAGAGGTTGTATTAAACAACAGGAAGTTCACAAGGGGGCCTGCTCCAGTTTCAAAATAAAAGCCTGCAGAAAAAAAGACTAGAAAAAAACCTGAGCCAAGAAGAATTAATTTAGTATGATTTTCGTGTGTCGACCCATTGCTATTTAAATTAATGATGCATGATATTATTGGCATGTTATTGGGCGATATTGGCTTAAAAATTGAGAATCGGACATTGCCATTTAGTCAACATAATTAACCAATGAAATAACAGGCTTTGTTTCCTTGATCAGCCCATACACATCATATAAGAGACGCCTCATCGCCAGTGGAGAGGCGTGATTACGCGCCGCCATCTTGTGTGTGTAGCAGACTGCAGAAGTGCTTTTAAATCAACGGAGGTGCTTGGATCTTGTAAAAATGTCAGTTTTACCAAACCTAACTAGTTAAGTAACCAGCAACTATTTTAGGTAGGATAGGCTGCATGTATCATTATTGTTTTCTTTAAAATCAATTGACGTGAACAAAGTTATAATAAAGACGTGCAGTTTTTTAATACTTTATTGCAATAATTAGCAAACAAAATGTCATTTTCACAGACAACTGTCATCAAAAGTTCACTGCATTTTTTATTCTATTTTATATAAAACAGAACAGAACAAAGAAAGAAAGAAAACAATGAACAATTTTTTGCAAGTCATCTCTAATATTTAATGATATTTTTTCATCATCTAAAGTTTGCTCTGCCATTCTCAACCAAATATTTATTTTAGGTGATATTTGTTGTTTCCATGTCCTTGTCCTGCTGTTTTACATAAGTTGAAGTACTTTTCTTATTTTGTACAAGGAATAGTTACAATATTTTCAGCTTTTTCTTATGTCTGTCCTTAATTCCACGACAGAAACTCCCATAGATAATCTATCGAATGTTGGCCAAAAATCCCAATATCATGCATCTCCGATTTTAATGAGTAAAATCCTTGGTATTTGACATTGAGGAACACCATTTTTCAAATTGTGATCCATCGCCCATGTCGCCAACAGGCACAAAGGTACTGCCGGTGTGGGGGCAAATTGAATATGAAGAATGGATAAAAAACAAGATTGGCTGTGTTAATACATGTTTTTGTAATCATTGTTTTATGATTTGTTTTGTTGAAAAAAAATACTGTCAGACTTTTTTAGAAACATTTCATTCAAACCTGACATTAAAAAGATGAACACAGACGGACCCCACTGCAATTGTAATTACATTCATCTCTCACTTTACCCGGGGCCATACATCACCTCAAGCAGGTGATAAGAGTGATTAATTATTTATACTAGGCTTTCAAAGATTATCTATGCTGGCCAATACAATGTGTAGCCACAGTTGATCTCGCCATATTCTAATGAACAACACATGGCAGGTTACTGTATCTTTAGTGCACATTGAATATTTATACAACAGGAAGCTGGGGAGTCAGTCACTGATCTCTAAGGTGACTTGCTGATGGTCTGTGTTGGGTGCTGCTGGGTTTGGACTGAGTCACATGGGACATATTGTCTCCTCAGTATGTCCTTCTTGTCCATTTAGGTGAAGGATTATACTTCCAATGCTTTTGAAGTGAGTCAGTGCACTGGTAAATGGCAAAAATGTCCCAAAAAAACATACATAACACAACCTTTCCTGCATCAACAATTAGTTTCTGGGTCTATAAATAGAAAGCACAGCCTGCGACATGCTGCACTGCTGTACCGTAAAAAAAATATCCCTGCTCGTGGTAAAGATGAGGCAAGCAGTGAGAAATGTTTGAGGATCTCGGGGAACGTGATAATTGGAGTTTAATGCTCAGAGATGATGGTGGAGATGAGGCGATGCTTATCATGCAGGAGGGATTCAATTCAGGCTGCGCTCTGAATCATAATCAAGTTGTCTGAAATAAAAGTCCGAACCAATAAAGACGATATCAAACAAGATACGGCTGTCTTTTCAAAACGTCCGTTAAGATATTCCAAGTCATTTATTTCATTGACATGAGAGAGAGAAATATATTGTCACAGTTCATGCATAAATTGCCTGCGATTGTGTGTTAAATAAAAAGGCTACAATGACTTCTTAATAAGCTCATTTCTGTCAAAGAGCATTTTTTTCATTTGAGGTGAGTTCATTCTATATGCAGCAGCAGCAGCTGAGAGAAAAAAGCATCCTAGGACATGAAAGAGAGCATTTGTTAATGTGGATGTTTTACATTCCTATTGCATCAACTGTTACAAAAAAAGTTAAAAAAGAAGAACAAAACAAACACACAAAAAAAAAAAAAACTTTCTTTGGACTGTGGCAGTACGTGCACAATATTAAATCAACAATTCACAAAAGGCGTGAAGAAACTTTCAGAGCATTGGCATTTCATTGTTGGGGCCACAAAGCTGTTCATGAACTGAATGTGTGAGATAAGTGCAGAAACAAAAGAACATGAGGCGCAGATTGGTTTGGTTGGTAACAGAAAGAGGGAGGAAGCTCTCCTGGCGTCCAAGGGCATCAATAAAAACCCAGCATGTGTCGACACAACAATGCCAGCAGGGGCATATTTACTCCACACACCAGGAATCAATTTCACACAGAAAGGGGAGGACTTGGATAAAAAGGCGTATTGCAGAGACTCTGAAATACTGCATAATGTGTTATTGGATTTAAAGCCCAGTTCTTCTATTTTATCTTTCAGAGCTTCTGCGAGCTGGGTGATCCAGTCAAATGCAGATTCCTCAAGCCAGCACAAGAACCTACAAGCAGCTGAGGAAAAGAGATTGTTCTGGGGTTTATCTTGGAGTAAAATGTGCAATAAAAGCTTGGGAATAGTATAAAAACCTGCAGCATTTCTGTTCTTAAGTCCTATACTAATTTATAAGCTATCATTTAAAAAAACACAATGCATCTCTACTCGTTCTGGAAAAAAAGGTTCCAGTTATGAGCCATCATTGAAGTGAAGGAGACTGCCCTGTGCAACGTTTGTTTCGCAAACACCCACATGCATATTTTATTAAGATAGACAAAAAGTACATGCTGGGAGGTGTGATTGTAGATAACAGAAGAAAGCAGTGAACAGATGAGGAATGTAGTCAAAATGATGCAAAGGAAGAAACACATTTGTGAGAGGTTAAACCTGAAATTGCTAAAAGCACAAATAATATTTGGCAAAAGCAGGAGGTTTAAATGTTGATATATTTGATATTGTTTCTATTTTTGCAAGGTTTGGGCTTCTTTATGGTTTATTGAGCTTTTCAGGATTAGTTGTTCTTCCTTGTGCAGTTTTGGATTAAGTTTGTGGATCTTATTTGTTTTATATCTTTACGCGTGGGTTTGTTTTGTTGTTGTCATTGGATGTTTTCGTCTCTACCTTTAAAGGTTATGGGTAGAGGTGGGCGATATTATTGGCCCACTGATATTATCAGCTATTTGTCATAAAATTTGATGTTGGTTGACATCAGTATCGGTTTTTCCACCAATATTGAAAAACCGATTTGTGTTGTTGTTTGAAGCGACGTATTAAAAATGAATATGGCAATAGTCTTGAATAAATGTTCTTATTTTGCACAGCTTAGGTTTATTTGTAGATTACATCTAGTGGAGCATCACATTAAAAAGAGCTGGCTTTAACCTGTTACCAGTACATGCTGATAAATATTGGAAATCATTTTTTTGTTTTGGTTTTGGACAATTATCGGCTTACGCAAAAAGCTAACATCGAACATGGGTTTGGTTTCTGCTAGGGCCCATTTTTGAGTAGCCATGAGCCTTTTTCAAATAGCTTTGACTTTACTTCATAGAGCCTTGTGTTTAAATAAGCTCTTGAATTATGTTGTCGTCAAAGTTCTCAGTTTAAGTCAGTCTATGTCAGTTTTTGTTTGTCTCTGTCTTGATTTGTTGGTTTTGGTTTTCTCTGTGTGTTTTCATTTTACTAGCAGTCTTGTGTGTTGGATGAGTGAGGAGCCTCTTGTCTCTCACTCGAGTGTATCTCCTGATTTCCATCCCTCCAGTATTTTGGTGATGCTGCTCACCATTCCTTTGTTGTCCATCCACATTCCTTGTGCTTGTTTGTATCATTTTGTCAGCTTTTAGTTCAGTTGTGGTTAATGTGATTGAATCCTAACATAATCTAACCGCTAGAGCGGTCATGGGCTCGTCTATAAACGGTCGCATTTACTGGTTCAATAAACAGGAAGAGATTCAAATTCTGATGTAGCTGGTTATGATTTACAGTCCACGTAAACAGAACTGAATCATAACATAACCTAACCGCTAGAGCGGACATGGGCTCGTCTGTAAACGGTCGCATTTACAGACCTTGGAGTTGCTGTTAGCTTACCAATAAACAGGAAGAGATTCATCACCTTTACAATAAGTATTGACTAGGCCACTTGGAGTGAGGCCCAAGGCCAAGGGAGGCTGACTTGATAATACTGTATTGTGTTTTTCTGCAGTCAGTGCCTTCTCCTCGCCCTTCTTTCTCTGCTCTGTTTCAGGTGTCGTGAAGCTGATGATGGCAGTTCCTGATCTGTGGTTCACGGCTCAACTAGTCTGGGACACTCTGATGTTCTATATCTTTATCCTGTTCTGTAGGTCCTTCTGTCCACTAACCCCAACCAGTCGACGCAGATGGCTGCCATCTCTGAACCTGGTTCTAACGGAGAGTTCTTCCTGTTAAAAGGGAGTTGTTTCTTCCCACTGTCGCTAAATGCTTGTTCATGTGGATCTTGTTGGGTTTTTTCTTTCTTATTATGATTTTTTTTGATAAGCGCATTGAGATGACTTTGTTGTAATTTGCGCTATATAAATAAAGTTGAATTGAATTGGTTCTTTTTTTTGTCCACTTTGTTTCTTTCTTGATTAATTGATTTGCTTATGGTTGTTTTGTATGAGTTTCTACCTAGACTTCTATTTGTCAGTCTGTCTTGCAGCTCTGCTATTCTTATAACACTGTGTAAGAGGAAAACAATCCACTTTACACAAAGAGGTTTTGGTGATTTAGGATATTTCACGTTTCACATGGATTTGACAAAACCCACTGATACATTTATAACTCTCTGTAAAAAACAATAGTTCTTCCACACATGTTTTATTCTGTTAGGGATACGAGTGCTGAATCCTGCCCAAAAACAAGCTACACGTGAGAAAGCTCAACAATCATCATTTTAGATCTGCCATCACACAATTCTTTGGCTGCACTTTCTTACTGGGAGTCACTAGAATGTGATGACAAACTATCCTCACAAGCATTATCCCTCTCTGGTTTGAACACAAAACTACTGAAACAAATTTCTTCCCAGTAACTATAGTCATATTTTAAAATTCTGACACACTGTCGTTCAGGACCTGAAGTACACTGTTTGTTTACTCACATTAATAACCCATGATTTAGAGACGACGTCTTATCTTTATCGATTGACAGACACATTAGCACTTCCTCACATCAAAAAGTTGATTCATTGTGCACTATCATGTTTTTCTGCATACTCTCTTCTTTACACAAAGACCACCATGGCACATTAGTCATTTACTTGCTTCTTTAGGATAAATAAATAAATAAATTAGGGATAAAATATTAAAATAAGCTCAACTTGTGTTCTAAAAGTTACTCCCTTTGTTATAAACCATTCTTGTAATATGCAAAATTTGAAAAATATAAAAAAAAAAATTCTTTAAAAAAAACACTTTTACTTCCAATTTTCTCAAATGATGTTTTTTAAAAAAAACGTGACGCAGTAAATTAAATCTATTATACTCCTTTTTCAATCATTGGACTTTAACTAAATTCAATAGTTTTCAGGAAAAAAAAGTTTTTGACCATTGATTCTAATGTAGGATTCACTGTTTTACTGTGTTTTGTGTTTTTATCATTCAATAAAAGAAAAGGTTTCTGTCATATGGAGCTAGATTTGTGTCTTTATTATTCAATCAAAAAAAAAAAAACATTTTCGATCAAAAGAAAAATCACTTTAATAAAAAAAAACTTTTCAATCAAAAAAAAGTTTATTTTTAATTGTACTACCCATAATATGGCCCAAATACAAAAAAGATGACTTCAATTAAAAAAAAAACACATTTTCAATCAAATAAAAAAGAGTTGTTGCACTTTTTTTTTGCAATTGATTTTGATTCAAGTTAAGTTTATTCATTTTCTCCACAATTGTCACCAGACTGGCTGAACTGATTACACAACACAATAAGCACAACTATAGCATCACATTTCTCTCTCACCTTAAAACAATCAACTCTTCCCCACCCCTTCCATATTCCTACCCTGACTCTCTCTTCCCTGTTCCCTTCTCCCTCACCTAGGTGTAACACTGCCCTCTCTTTTTATATTCAGTAAAGTGTTTATTACCCTTCCTCATGGATGGCTCGTGATGGTCACAATTATGCAATAAAATAAATGAATTTATTTAATTGCAAATCATGCATTGCTGTCGTAAAATGATTGCACTTCTTGTAGTGTTGACTTTCGACAGCATGTGCAGGAAGAAAAAAAGTTTATTATGATTAAAAATATTTTTAATTTAATTTAATTGGAATAATTTTTCTTGGAATAAGAAAGACAAACAAATCTACTTAGGGCGAACACAGAAAGCAGTGGGACGGTGGTAACGCGCCCCCTAGTGTCCATAGTGTGCACTGCGGGTGGATGGTGATTATTACCGTGCGTCTCGAGGCGTCACTGCAGGAATGTGAACGTGTCGGTGAACGTGTTTCTGCTAATTGTTGATTCAGACCCGGAGGGTGACCAGGACCAGGACCAGGACCAGGGTCTAATCTTCTTCTTCTCTCTCTGTCCTGGAGCCGCAGTGATGAGTGCGGACAGTATCAGTGAGAGTGTGGAGCAGCCCCGCATCAACAACACCCACTTACCGGGCAAACCGACACCGACACCGACCGGTGGCCTCGTGGACACCGAACTCAAAGTGACGGCCAACGGGGTGCACGACATTGAGGACCGGATTCTGAGGATCACCGGTTACTACGGTTACAAACCAGGATACTCCAGCCATAGAAGTGAGTGAAAAGATTATTATCATCATCAGTGGAGGTCAAACATAATCAATAATTAATATGCAAATCAATTAATCATTGAAACATGTACAACAATGCATATTTACCAATGGTAAATAGTCTATTTTCTGTGTGCATTCAACATTACGCAGATTTTCATGGAAATATTTTAAATTTAATTTCAAACACTTTTGTTGAGGATTCTGATAGTTTGGATTCATTTATTTATTATTTATTTCGAGCAATTTAATACAAACAGAAAAATCTTTAGAAGTATGTGTACGTACATTTTTCCATAACATTATATATGATATGTATTAACATAAATTATGTAGATAACAATAATAAATACAATGCTCGAATGATTGAATTATTTGTTCATAACATGGTCCCAGAGGACTGCAGTTCTGCTTGTTTTGGATGTTTCCCCTGCTCCAACAAACCTGACTAAGCAGAAATAACCCGTATCATGGTTTCTTTATGGAGCTGGATTGAGGCACCGTCATTAGATTCCGGTGTGTGAGAGTAGAGAGGAAAACTGCAGGACAGCATCCCTTCAGGATTCCTAAAAACTGGTTTTCATTCATTCACTAGTGGGGCGACCATGGCTCAGTGGTAGAGTGGGTCGTCCAACAATCGAGTGGGTTGGGTGTTTGAATCCTGCTCTATCCATCTTCTGTCAGTATCTGTGGCTGTGGCTACAATGTAGCTTACCACCACTGGTGTGATTGGTGTGAAGCACTATATAAATTGAATTATTATTATTCATATTATCCATTCCCTCTGGATCAGATGAGCATTACGTGAGCAAGTGTAGCATCAAAGTTGACTCTCAGATGATGCACAATGTCACTCACACGAGGCAGCCTCACAATGAACAGCTCATCCCACGATATAATTATAAATTATGATATTCCAGGATGACAAAGAGCAAATCATCACGTGATGCATGTGAACACTGCCAGCTACGTCTCCATTGTGATCATGTCCTTTGTATTTCCCATTTGCATTGGCTTTTCACGGACAAGACAAATTCATTTGTAAAGCGCATTTCATACACAAGGCAATTCAATGTGCTTTACATGATTAAAAAGTGCAACAGAAAACATTTAACAGGTTAAAAAAAATCAATAAGAACATTAAAGTCAGCAGTAAAAACAATAAATCAACAATAACATGATTAAAAAATGTTTCTCTCAGTGATACGCAGCAGAGAAAAAGAGTGGCTAATGTTATATGATACCGATATTGAAGCTTAGTATATTGGCCGATACCGATATTGATCCGATATCAGCATGGATCATACATATATATATATATATTTTTAATTTAATACAAAAATAATAATTACTTATTTTGTAGTGTGGAATGTTAGAAAAGGCTCGATCATGTGATGTTACTCAATCAGAGAACAATAGTCAACAACAGTAGGTATGATAAAAACTGACCCATTTATTATTAACCAATTGGTTACGTAAATTTTAACCTTCAATATCATATTATCTACAGTATTCTACAATTGAATGAAATAAAATAAAAAATGAATTGGGAAAAAAAAAAACTAAATCTAAAAAAAACTCTGTAAATTTGAATCCGATATTCGATATTCATTTTCATGCTAAAATCGGACTGATATTCGATATCGGATCGGACACCCCTACCAGGTATAGGACAATGCTGAGTATTTCACAATAACTCAGAGTGGAGGAAACCTCTGATGATGGACTGTTGATCTTTAAAACCTGGGCTTCGTTTGTTATTTTTTTTTGTTATAGTGAATTGTAGAAATCTTCCCAATTTTTATTTTTTTTTCCCCCAAGGTTTTTAATCAAGAAGACTAACGTTTTGTCTGATTATTATATCTTTGTTCCTTGAGCTGTTCAATGAAATTGTTCTTGAGTTCATCATGTAATAAGGTTGTGATGTAGGTAGGGTATAGTTTAATTAAAAAAAAAAAAAACTTGCTATTTAAAGTGTTTGTTATACATGTGCCTTAGTTCAGAATCAGAATCCTAAGTGTTTTATCCCTGGGAGAAATTACTTTTGGTAACAAGTTACATAAGTTACATAAGGCTGACATTACACTGTCATTATCTGTTATTAGCATGAATAAGGTGTCATTAAGGCTGTCATTGTGTTCTTTGCTAAATTATGACACCTTTGGAGCTGAGAGAGAGAGAGAGAGAGAGAGAGAGAGAGAGAGAGAGAGAGAGAGAGAGAGAGAGAGAGAGAGAGAGAGAGAGAGAGAGAGAGAGAGAGAGAGAGAGAGAGAGAGAGAGAGAGAGAGAGAGAGAGAGAGAGAGAGAGAGAGAGAGAGAGAGAGCGAGAGAGAGAGAGAGAGAATAACTGTTTACTTTCTGTCGGTGATATTGGCTGCGGTAGATTAACCACAAAAGCACCTACAGATTTCATTAGAGACAACAGACACGTTCAAACTAATCCGATGAAAAACAAAACCTCATTACAAAGCCGCTCCTAAACTTTGGATTGGAACTGATTTAACTGTTCAACAGCAAATTAAGTCTTGGAGCGGTTTGATGTAAAATCCAATTCAACCTCAGGTGTATCATCAAAGTCAGAGATGCTCTGGAACTTTTTATTTGATGATACCTTTTTATTAATGTATCTACATTTCAATGTATGCATCAATAGAATGACTGATTTTTATAAAAAAGCACTAATGCATAATTGAAAGGTGAGCGTAGATAAATGACTGCTGTCACTAGAAAAGTCGATGCATCCTTCGTCTAAACCTGCGTCATCCACTGAATGGTTTTTATTTAGTGTTACCTTTCACTGGCACACACATTCCAGTCTAAAACCTTGGGCACCAGTTCTTTACTTGAATAGAAAGATAATCAAATATTTTGAACATTTTCAGTTTACTGGAAAAAACAACCAATCAGATCTTTTTAGGCCGGGCTACCAGACTCAAAATGGGGCCCATTACCGCGTAGGTGTCACGGGGGCACCAGGGGTACCCCAAATGACTCCTCCTTCGTCAGTTCTTCTTAGATGGGAATGCAGTTTGGTATGAATACTCTATAAATGAATATGATAAGATGCTCCAAGCCCTTTTTTTGAAATGAGGCCCGGAGGCCCACCCCCTTTTCTGGTTATTTCCAAATTTATGGGAACATAGTCATGTGATATATTGTTTCAAAAGTAATTCAACGTAGATTACAATTATGCTTCGCACAATTCGATTAGGGACCCACCCCCCCTTTTTTAGGCATTTTCCATTAAAGTCGTTTTCTGATTTGTTTGTGAGTCAAATATTGCGACAGTTGGTGCTACCGAATCATTGACACATACCAATATATGAATGGGGCCCATTACTCCGTATGTGCCACGGGGCCCATTTTTCAAATGACTACTCCTCCGTTGATGCTAATTGAATCAGGCTGTAATTTGTCATGGATATTCTATGAGCGGATGCCAAGAGCCTCTCGGAGACCTTTTTTAAAGGGGGGACGGAGGCCCATCCCCTTTTCTGGTAATTTCTAAATTTATTGTTACATAGTCATGTAATATATCGCTTCAAAGGCAATTCAATATAGATTATGATTTTACGTTGCACAACTCAAATTTGTTTCACTCGGTGGAACCGAGTCATTTCACTGAATTCTCGGGAACGTGGTACGAGCTATTTGGCGCAGAGACGTGCCGCGGGCACGGCCGTAGTTCATCAGAACTTTTGTGGATGAAAACTCTAAAAACAAGAGCACTCAGAGCATGCAAACGTCTGTCAAGTGCCAAATCTCCTCTTTGCCAGATATTAGCAGTTATCTCAATCAGTGATCCTGATCATGGTGCCATCATCATTCACACTTTAAATAAATGTCTATCCCCATTAATAATGATATATAGATATAGTAAGTCAAAATGTATGGATACCCCCATTTATTTGAAAAAGTGTGATGAAATGCACAATGTGACTTCAATCTGGATGAAACTCAATGGGGTAATTGAGGCGCCATCTTAACATAATTTGAGTCAAATTTCATAAAGATCGGTCAATTGCCGAGATTAAAAAATTGGAAATGTCACCAATGATGAGAGATATGGATTTTTTGATTTTTTTAAACTGATCCACAATCAGTATATTGATCCAGATCCCATCCAAAATGTAATGGAATCTACCATGACATAAGGCAAGGCAGGCGTGTCAAACGCATTTTAATTCAGGGGCCAAATACGGACCAGTTTGAACTCAATTGGGCCGCAAATAATTTCCAACATTAATGTTCCCATTTTTGTTTTGTTTTTTACCAATTTTTGGGCATTTTAGAGGAATTTCGTGATTATTTTTTTATCCACAATTTGCAATTACAGTAGTAATTACTGTAATCATTTGATGAAAGCATTGGAAAACTCTGAGCCCTGTAAATATTGTGGAGTTTGGAGAGGCTGACACTAAAATAATTGGTCATTTCCACAATGGTTATTATTTCCCCTGCGGGCCACATTGGATGCTCTAAAGCAGTGTTTCTCAAATGGGGTTATGCGATGGCACTACAGGGGGTACTTGAGAGAGGGAGATATTGGGAAATTAACAGATAAAAGCATAAAAATATGGGGTTTTATAATGTGTATTTTTTTTATTTAAATGATCTTGATAAGAACATGAACTGAAAAAACAAGGGCCGGTCTTGGTCCCCCACCAGGTGGGGAATGACCGGAAATGTTAAAAACTATAAAAATAAATCTGTTTCGGGGGACACTAAATACTGTTTCATTACCGTGTGTTAACATTCATTCATTCCATCATTATGGTCTCGAGTTTTTTTTTTTTTTTTATTGTTTTCTGAGCAAAATGTTGTATTTGGACAAAGGGGGTACTTGGACTCAGAAATAAGATAAAGGGGGTACTTCAGTTAAAAAATGTTTGAGAACCCCAACTCTAAAGGTCTAGATTTGGCTCCTGGGCCTTGAGTTTGACATGTGTGTCTTTGGTTAAAGTTTTGTCAAAATCTGATCAGTACTTTTGACGTAATCAGACGAATAAAAATAAACGCTGGTGAAAGTATTACCTTCTTGGCTGAGGTAGTAATTCCTTTAGTCTGTTTCAGTTATTCTGAGACACAGTCATAACATTCGCAGCCATAGTTTCATAAATCTCTCTGCTACATCCTATTCCAACCTGTGCTCTCAATCAGATGAAAATCAATGACAAGCCTTACCTGGGAAGAATTGCTGTGTCTAAGAAGCAGGAGTTCCTGATGAAGAGCTCATAAAAGTGTTGCACCTGAATCTGAGGAGTAATTTGATTTGAAAGATGGGTTTATGTTTTCTAGGAAATGTCTTCTTAATACCCCTGCATTCCTCCAGTCGACAACAAACTGAATTCTATGCTTGCCAAAAACGGCAGAAGGTATTGCTCGGGCAGCGTATTTGTTATTATCATTATCCGTCCTGCACAGCTTTGTCACTGCTGCTGTCAATACAATGTAGGAAGAGTTTAATGCGTTTGTAAGCTCCAAAGAACTAAATTATGAAAAGCTGCATTCTTTATTATCATGTTATGGAAGTAAATATGTGCCATCAGAGTTTGAATTTGTATTTTTAATGCTGAATTATTTTACCATCAAAATTTGATTTTGAATTCCAAAACCATTACATTTCTAGCATGCTTTTTCTTTTATTTCTGACTCTTATTTTTAAAAAGTTTTTAAAAATGCAATATAAAAAAAAGATCAACATAAAATAATTCAGTGTTTAAAAATACATTGTCAAATAATTTGACTGCAGTTAAAGACAACATTCAGCAACCAAGGAAAAGCAATCGATCCCCTTCTCAATTATCCAATGTCCAGCCAATCAAGTTACGCTCCATTAGTCATGTGACACCCACGCTGGCCAATGGGAGAAATGGTGCTTTGGTAAGATTGTTTACTTCATTTCCCATTTGTGTTTGTAAGACTTAGCGATAAATGTTGGGGATCTATTGCTTTTCCTTGGTTGCCCGGATGTTGTCTTGGACTGCAGTCAAATTTTTTGACACTGAATTAGGGCTGCACGATTATGGCCAAAATGATATACACGATAATTTGGATCAATATTGTAATCTCGATTTATCATCCTGTTAGGGAAAACATCTGTATTTTTATTTAACTATTTTTTTTGCTTATCTTTTCCACTCTAAACTGTTCACATGAACAAGAATAATGATAAATACTCAAATGAACCCAATAATTTAAAATGTACTATGGGCTAACAATATAAATACACTCTTACAGACTCATTGTAACTCCTTGAAAACATTTAAAGAAAGAAAAAAACTTGAAACTGCCACTCGCTTCCACGTTAAGTTAACGGAGTTTTGTCACATCAACTTGTTGCTGACCTCAGAGCATGTCAACATGATGCATTTTCTCAATAAGAACCAGTATAAACAAGTTCTGATGAACAACGACTGGGCCCACGGAACGTCTCCACACCAAATTGCATGTTCCCGAGAATTCAGTGAAATGACTCGGTTCCACAGAGTAAAACAAATTAAATTGTGCGACGTAAAATGGTAATCTACTTTGAAATAGCTTTGAAATTATACTGTATATCACATGACTATGTTCCGATAAATTTAGAAATTACCGGAAAAGGAGATCCCCCCCCCTTTCAAAAAGGTCTCTGAGCGGCTCTTGACATCCGCTCATAGAAGATCCATGTCAAATTACAGCCCGATTCAACAGCGTTAACAGAGGAGTAGTCATTTGAAAAATGGGGCCCCCAGGGGCCCCCTGGCTCCCTCTTGGCACATATGGAGTAATGGGCCCCATTCATATACTGTATTGGTATGTGTCAATGATTTGGTACCACCAACTGTCACAATATTTGACTCACGAATAAATGGGAAAACGACTTTAATGGAAATTGCCTAAGAAAGGGGGTTGGGTCCCTCGGGCCCCTAATCAAATTGTGTGAGGCATAATTGTAATCTACGTTGAATTACCTTTGAAACGATGTTCCCATAAATTTGGAAATGACCGGAAATGGGGAGTGGAAATTACCAGAAATAAGTGGTGGGCCCCTGGGCCCCATTTAAAAAAAAAAAAAGATCTCTGAGCATCTCATCATATTCATTAATAGAGTCTTCATACCAAACTACATTCCGATCTAACAAGAATTAACGGAGGAGTAGTCATTTAAAAAATGGCGTCCCCGTGAAACATACGGGGTAATGGTCCCCATTTATATATTGGTAAGTGCCAATGATTTAGTACCACTAACCGTCGTAATATTTGACTTGCAAATAAATGACAAATCGACTCTTTCTTTTTTTTAGGGCCCCCCTGGGCCCCAAATCAAAAATCGGGCTCCGAGCGTCGATGCGTACACATCCATTGATTATATCTACCAAATTTCAGCCCAATCTGTTCACGAATAATAGAGAAGTCGCAATTTTAACTAGTGTACACAACAAGAGGAAGAACAAGAACAACAAAAAGAACAAAGCCCGGTGGCCCGGCCTAAAAAGACATGACTCACTCTCAACAGTTTAGTTTACCTAGTGTCCCGACTCTGACGAGCCGCTGAAGCGTTGTTCGCTTCTTATTAAGGTATCTTAATGAAGCCTTATTCATGTGTTCGCCCCCTGGTGGTTGGCTGACTACTGGGGTTGAGAAAGTGCCTGATTAGATATGCAGCAGAGCCTGCTTTTTAAATGTAAAAATCTCTGACGATCAGGTGAATGTAATCGTGGAGACTAAAATCGTGATCACGATTAAAATTTGATTAAGTGTGCGGCCCTACACTGAATTATTTTATGTAGAATTTTTAGTAACTTTTTAAAAACAAGATTCAGGAATAAAAAAAGCATACTAGAAATTTGTTGTTTGAAATTCTAAGTCTCATTTACAAATTCAAACTCTGGTGGCACAGATTTACTTCCATATCATGTGCTGGTTTGTTTATGTTTGGTGCTTTAAGTGGAATATTCCTTGAAATGTAGGAGAATGTAATGGAACAGTTGGCCCTTCCTGCCAAGCCTACAGGGTATGGATATGTTTAGTCGGATCTTGTTGCTCGGTTGATAGTTATTGCTTCTTGCCATCTGTGGCAAATTGAAGGATGCCTCTGAGGGAGACGATGAACTACATTCGGAGAGTTCTGGAGCTGTCAAACATCCAGCTCGGTCATGATGCGACAAACTTTATCTGCTGCAACAAGATGGGGGAACTTAGAACGTAAATGTCATTCCGCACAAGGTGGGTAGCAACATTAGACGCTGCACCACTTACAGAGATAACTGCACAAGCACAAGAGTGTGCTCAAGAGATAATTGGAAATCGAAGTGACCAACTTGGAAAAAGAAAGACGAGTTTCCGGTTGGTGGAAATGACAATGGAGTGCGATGCTAATGCCTCCTCAGCATCTCCAGGAGAACATTACAGTAATTTGCTGTGTATCTTGTTCTAAATGAAAGTAGTGCTTCCCCGCTGGATAAGTAGGCATAGGTAGATAACCAAGGGGAATGACAGGTACTAGAAGTGGCAGTCTCACTTATTATGCAGTTTTAATAAAATTATGTCAGGCAAGGATGAAATCACAACTTTTGTGTTTAATAGTTCCAGTGAGATTCATTTTGAACAGTATGTTAAGTTGAGGTTTTGTTTATTTAGACAAGGTTTTTTAAAACAATTCCTGAAAAACCTTCTAAATAAACAAAACCTCTACTTAAAATACAACTTTTGTCCACAAAAGATGCAAAATCGAATTCAATATTTGGATTCATGCTTGTTATTTCACTTTGCACTTAAAGAAAACCGAACATTTCTTCCTAACAATAACCCCTTTGCAGGTGAGTGTTCCATTCTCTTCCTCAGACATGCACCGTGCTTATTTTGAACTGTCCTATTCCCATGCCTGCGCACTCTGAGCTATTTATAACCAAACCAGGCGAAAAGGATATAAGTTTTGCCTGAATGACTCCTGGAGTGCAGTTAGTCCTACGTGCTTCAGGGAACGAGCACGAACACCCTGCAAGTAATTGATGCATAACACTTCCACAGGAGTTACAGTTACAGCTACATAGCTGCTGACCCATGCCCAGGCTGGGGCGAGAGAGTTACAGCAAAGTTATTTTTCTTGTGATCTTAAAACAGATTTCATAAGAAGGTAGTATATATATATATATATATATATATATGTATATGTGGTTTATAACTCATCTTTAACTATGATGCTGCCTGAAGATGTTGCTTCAATTTCAAAGCCAAACCAGATGATAAACACTGCCATCCTGTGACCATACAAGGAAACAACAACAACAAACCCATGTCCGATGGTAATCTTCTGCAAGAATCTTAATAATTAATAAATAAAAAGCTTTTTTTCCCCAAGATTTTTTGAAAACGTATTCATCAGTTCAACAGTGCAGTGGTTTGATCTGTTACATTTTGACTTATATTCAGTTGTATTTAACATTCATTTGGCTTTGTCAATTATTTTAGACCAGTGTTTATAAAATGGAGGTACCGTGATGGTACTACGGGGGTACATGAGCGAGAGAGAGAGGAAAATTTAAAATTTTTTATAATGTTTGTTTTTCATTAAAAATTACAATCACACTGAATATTACCAGCAAATCACTAAACACACAAAATATACTGAATAATAAAAAGAGCAGACAAACAACAACAAAATGACATCAAAAACACACACACTGAGAGAGAAAAATACACAAGATCTCTACAAAATACACAGAAATAACAGAGAAACATAAGAAACAACCAAAAACACACGCACACTGAGAGAGAATAATATAAATATTACCAACAACACACAAAAATGACAACAAAAACACACAAAATAAGAGATAAATTATACTGAATAATAAAAAGAACAGACTAACAACAACATGCACAAAATTACACAGAAAACACATAAAATAATGATAGAAATGATCTTGATTAGAACATGAACTAAAGATACAAGGGTCAGTCTTTATATCAGGAAGAAGATGACCGAAAATGATAAAAACTATAGAAATAAATCTATTCAGAAGGCACTAAATACAGTTTAAATTCACTTATTTACAAAATGAGATTCGTTAAAATGTGTGTTATTGGCATTCATTCCGTCATTATGATGTATGGTTGTTTTTCACAGAATTCTGAGCGAAATGTAGTGAAACTAAAAAGTTTGAGAACCACTGTTTTAGACAATAAAAACTAATGAAGTTAAGATAGAAATATTTCAGTTCAGTATTTTTACCACAACTCATTTATATGACGACTAATCAATATTGGTAATAATTACAAATAATTTTAGTTTGTGCTTGGCGGAGGTTTTCTGCTCTCTCAGTGCTTTTGTTTTAGTTTATCATCATATCTGTTTGCAAGTCAGAAACTTTAACCTCTGTGCAATTATTCATATTCAGATAAGAATTTTTGCTCTGCCCTTGCATCATATCTGGACTACATTATGCTTTTGAAAATGTGCTGCGGTATGTGAAAATGTGCTGCGGTAGGTGAAAATGTGCTTGCACCGAGGTTTAAGCAACAATTTCTTTAAGGCCTGTAAATTGTTGAGATTTTTTTGATGAAATAAGAAAAGTTTTGAGGCAAATTCCAACTCTCAGAAGCCGATTGTAAGATTCCTTCCAAAAGAATCCATGACATACATAATACTGCTGCTCAAGGTCATCAACAATTATTCATTACTTGTTACGTGTTATAGGGACATACATAGAGTAGTGCGTCTGAAAATAACTTTTACCAGAGTCACACTGCTCCTTCTGGCATGACTTGAAACCTTTAAATATGCATCACATTTGAACATTCTGGAGATATAATAGAAAATATCCTCACACTTTCCTGCTTTTAACCTTGTATTAAACATATATACAGGTTAGGGTGTGGTTCACAATATAATAGTATGAGTAAAAGTTCATCCAAATTTTACCAGATTGCATTCTACCTTGTTCCTATTGACATTTTGAACACCTGTACCAAAAATGTAGTTAATATAATGTCAGTAAAGGGTGTCAAGGGTTATTGCTCATCCGTAGAATGTGTAACTTTCACAAATATCAGAAACTCAAACAATATAAAGGCAAATATGGCCATTAATAGTGTCTTCCTGTATTTGTGCTAAATGAGTAAGAATAGTTCAAACACTTTTCTTGAAAATAGAAAACACTAAAACATTTTGAAAATAACGTGCCTACCCTAAATGTGCAGCAATTGATTCCAGTTTTGGTAACAGATGCTTACAATGTTAAATGGAACAAGGCAAAAAGCGATCTTGCAAAAATCTGGTGACAATTAATTTTGTGAATCACACTAATACAGGTGTCAATGGTCATCTGTATTATTTCTGTGTTCCTCCTGACATGCCACTGCAGTAGATCTCAATAACCACTAGATGGCCACGTCTTCCAACAATACCCTCTGATTAAAGATGAGTTCACTGGCAGTCAGTGGAAATAGGGTTTAAAAAAAAAAAAAGTCTTAAAATGAGTTTTCACAGACCCTAATTTTTAAGCACAAATGGTCATCCCTGCGTCACCATGTTTTCATGCAGGTCCTTGTTGATATTTGATGAGTATGTGTGTATATGAGAGAGACTCTAAAGATAAAGAGACCATTAACTGGAAGCATTGGTTCATCTGAATGATAAAAGAGCCTGCATGCATTAAGTGGTCTGTGTGCAGGATAGCAGCTGTTGCTATGGAGGAGAGGGTGCTGCACCATGGATGGATGGAGTACTTTGGCCTTTTACTGACACACACACACACACACACACACACAAAATTTCAGATCGATCTCACCTTCCTCTATAAGTTAAACTGTAGTTTAAATAAAATATTAAAGGGCTTTCTTTAGTCGATTTAAAGCTGCTGGGATTCTAATGTGCAACAGTGAATATATCAGCATATCACAACATGAAGATAAATGAATTCATTTAGCAATTAAACACATTGTGTTAAATGCTCTGTTGGTTGTTTGCAGCTCAACAGACACTTTGAATTGAATCTTCTTTTAAAATAAATAAATAAATAAACAAGCAGACTCACTGTCATAACAATAGTTGCAATACATTTTAATTTATTATAACATATTTCTATATTATTTATTATTATATATTATGTATACTTTATATTAAAATAAATCTCAAATTGCACAAGGTCGAGAAAATAAAATATATATCAATACAGTCGCCACAGTCACTCTCATGTTCTGTTTAAAAGATACAACTAACCTAACAAATGTTGCCATGGATTATGGAAGGAGACAAAAAATCTAAACACAAGCTCTGTAAGAACTTGAAAACTAAATAATCTTCCGGCATTTTGACATCATCAGTTTATGTAAGAATTATTAAACGTCAAAATATCAAAGTTAAAACGTTAAAAAGTGTCCTTAGACACATTTCAATCATGTCTTCGGACTTTATTTTGTAATTTGCGTTTGTTTTTAACCATTAATATGAAAAGGGAGAGGGGAAATCACTGGAACACTTATCTTTTTTCAATTTCATTTTATTTCTCGTGGTTATTTCAAATGTAGTTCTGATTACATTTTATTTAGATGTAGTTTGGCGTGCATTAACTAATTTATTAGGATCCACATGGGCTGAACTCACAGAATACTCTATAGCAAAGTAAGAAATAATCTCCTCTAAACTGTCTTTCTCCCTGCTCTAATATTTGAGATTGAACCTGGACCTCCTGCTGTGCTTGTACTCCAGGTATTTCTCTTAATCTGATAGCGATTAGCATCCTGGGCTTTGCTGACGTGGTGGTTTTTTCTGTCCCCTCCTTGTCTCACTGCTCGCTCCTCTCATCAGCAGAGCTATTTTTAAAAGTAGCCCTCCTCGTGGGATCCATACCCTCGGCTTATCCCCCTGCCTTACACCTGATCAAACACTATTCCACCACTCTTCTTATGCACTCCATGCACTCTTTAAACAGCCATAGTTCATATGACATGGCTTTCTGTGTCATTTGATGTTCAATATGTATAAACGAGTGACCACATGGGAGAAAGTGTTGTTTTTTTTTTTAAATGTATTTTCTCAAAACTGTAACAAAAAGCCAATTCCTTCCTATGATTAAAACCCACATCATCAATTAGATTATTGGTTTTGTTGGCATTAGGTCTGCCAGCCAAAAAAAATAAATAAATTCTGAGCAGTTTTGGCTTCCCTGCAGCCTAAAGGATACTTTGATCTGTCATGTGCTTTGTAGTTTTTCTGGAAATTTGGCTGATGAGCAGTGGAAGCTGCGACATACCAGAGGGGAGGGGCGAAAACCTGCAGAAAAGGCTGCAAAAAAAACCCCTAAACAAAATAAAAGCATGTGTTTATTCATCTCAACCAAAGTCTTCAAACCAAATCTTATTGCACATACATGCAGTATTGAATGTTTTACCACAAGTGCTCTCCATTGCTGCTGCAGCTTCTTCTGCTTGAGAACTATATGGATTTTACTGAAGAGCACTGCATAACATAGGCTATATTAGGATTACATTACTGGAGTGTCTGACCACATAAGCATTGACGTGTTGTTGATTTAGAGGTCCAAAGAATACTCAGCTCCATTAAATCTTCAAACATATGAATCTCAGCTGGAGATAGAATGACTTAATAGGGCTTTCCTTGAAATGGAAACTCCTGATCACAGACCTAAGACTTATACTCACGTGGCCTAGATTGACCCTCCCCAAGTCCCCCAGTGCTTGTTAAAGGAAGCATTTCCCTTGATTGTGCAGGAAAGTGAGGATTGAATAGAAATAGGACTGAAGTATCAGCATCAGGCATGTAAATATTTAATGTAAACAGCCATTACAGGTTGTATTCTGAGGAGAAATAAGGACGTGCTTATCAATGGAGCACACTGGGAATAACAATGGGCTCAGGTAACACTTAATGATCATCAAGATGAGTTTTCTCCTGTTTAATTTGACCAAATTGTTGTCTTAAACTGAACTTTCTTATAAAATATTTTAAATACAACACTGAGGGAGGGTTTTTCATTTTATAGTGATTAAAGTGTTCTATAAAACTTTCAGTAAAACTACTGCTGCTTGAATTAAAGGCCCAGTATTGTGCTACTTTTCCACCCATCTCTGTTTGTTCTAATAACCCCAGACAACATCATATTTGAGGTTTATTTTCCCAAACCTGCCTGTTTTCTGGAGTTTTAGCCCTCTGAAAAGTCACTTTCAGAGCGCTCCTAAAATTAGGCTGTTTTTTGGGCCTTTGTGCATATGCATGAGTAGGCGTAAACACACATGCTACTTCAATGTGTGTGTTTATCACAGCAGCAGCAGTAAATCATTAACAGTCTTCCTAATCTTCCTTACTTGTCTGACCACAGAAATAGTCCATTTAAGACAATAGTCCTTTGTTTTGTCCAACTACTGCGTCACACTGGGTCACAAATACTTCAGCTCATCCCATAAAGGCGATACAAGGTGGTATAACGGCTACTAAAAGTGGAACTGTTGTGAGCAGTCTTCGGTTTATCTATATACTGGATTATTTATACCGAATGTAAAGATATTAACTGTGATATTAACTCTAATATTAACCTGCTTTCGTTATGTTTGTTTTACCTGTGAGGTAGTTTGAGAGGGAGGAGCTCACATTCTTCTAGGGTAGGAGGAGCCAGGATTGTCAGGAGGAGGAGTTTCCGCATTGTTCCGTCACAACTCGAGAAAAATCCAACTCGCCCATTTGGAGCTGATTTTTTTTTACAAACTTTGCAATAACAAGGGAGGGAGGAAAGTTAACAGAACTTTTTCAACTTTGGCCCTCTGAATGAGGCTAAAGGGATGTATATCACTGTAGCAAAACCATTATTAACTCATTCAGTGCCATTGATGTAATATTACGTCATTTCAAATCCATATGCTCAGTGCCATTTACGTTTTTTCACAGAGATTACTATAATACACCCTGGCGGAGGTCCCTCGTCAATATCTAAGCTGTAATGTGATGTAGTGACCAACTGTGCCCTGAAGGTGGCAGCAGTGCACCTTTGGATGTGAGATTAGCCACTAATGCTACCATTAGCTAAGGAGGAAGAAGCAGGGACGAGGGAGATTATAGTGCTATGAAGTGATATTGTGAAGTATCCAGCAGCTCACATCACCACATACTAACACAGAACATGTATAGACCTGTGGATTATTGATAATGTTGCGATCATGAGATAAAACCATCAACTAACCGGGCCAAACAGGTCAGCTCTGCGTGTCGGGAGAAAGAGGAAGTTACGTCATTGTGATTGACGGGGGGAGAGACTTGGAGGAATACTAAAATACAGTAAGAAATCAATTGAACTCTGACTTTTGCCCTCAAAAGCCCGGTCTCAGTGTTGTTTTTGTAGTTTTATAGAAGAAAACCAATGTTGAGATGTTCCTAAAGCAAAAAAAAAAAAAAAAAATGCTTCAAAGTCACTAATAGATTCTTTCGGAAAAAGCCGTTTTTCTCAGCTCTTTGTCACAAACTGGCGATTTGTGTGAAACTTGCCTCTATTCAACTGCGGATTGCAGAAGAACGAAACAAGCTAGAAACAAAATATTTTTTCTGATGAAATTACAGACTTTAGTTTTTCAGAATCTGGTGTCAGAAATGAGATTGTCATAGGGCAAAATATTCTGCCGGTCTTTAAAAATCAGTCAAAATGCTCAAAAGCGGCTGGCACTGACGGGGGTAGAAATTCTGAAAATGGCTGGCACTGAATAATTTTTTCATAATACTGCTCCTTTAACTCTCATCTGTCATCCACAACTGTCTATTTATGGCAGAGAGGGCAGGAGCTCCAAATAATTCAGTTGTAGATGTCTCAGCCCTTCTAAATACACTAATTCAATGAAACTCCACAGTATTTGGAGGATCGCAATTGTCCAATATTTTTTATCACATGACTGCCGTCATTTTAAATCTGAAATTATTCAAAGAATGCAATTTTCCTGAAATTATTTATTGTAATTTTCCAAAATTAAGTAAAAATTTGTCACAAAATTCATTAAAGTTTGAATATAAAATCCTGCAAGGACTGGTGTATCTGCCACTTAATGCTTGGATATTGTTGGCGCCTTACACACTTTATGCATCATTTATGCGTCAAAGTGCAAACTTGTTGAAATTGCTCATTTTCCTACTTAAAACCTGTGGCCCACCTAGGACTTTATATTTGGCCCCTGAACTAAAATTAGTTTGACACCCTTGCTTTATAACATTTTGTTTTCAAATGTTTTGCCATCAGATAATTTTAGTAGCTTCAACTACATCCCACACATTGAATATAACAGTCAACCTCCAGGAGTTCAGCCTACTTGTTTGGAAAATCCTCTATTTTCTCGTGCTGCAGAGCTTGTTCTTTTAAGCAAAATGTTTCTATTGGCTTTTGTGAGAGTCACCTTTGAATCCCAATTGTAATAGGAGTTTATTTCACTTTAAAGCAGGGCTGTCAAACTAATTTCAGTTCAGGGGCCAAATACAGACAAGTTTGATCTCAAGTGGGCCACAGATTATAGGTTGCAAAACAATGAATTTCAACAATAAAATGCCCTACTTTGCACTTACACCTTTAAATAAGTTAAGTATGTAAGGCAAGCAATAAGTGACAGATTTCAGTGCCTGTTCATGGCAGAGAGGGCTGGAGCGGCAAGAGAAAGTTAAAACAAACATTAGTTATTGTGTAATTTACTAAGTAATTCAGATTTCTCAGCCCTTCTAAATACACTAATTCAATGAAACGTCATAGTAATTTGAGGATCACAATTTTCCAATGCTTTTTATCACATGACTGCAGTCATTTTAAATCTCAAATCATTCAAATAATTTAATTTTTCATTTGACACATGGGCTTTAAAGGGACTTGCCAGCAATCTCTATAATTGATCACATTGAGCAAATTAATACATACAGAAAAACTTGTTTGGTTAAAACCATTATGTTGTTTCCGATCATTGAAGAAAAATTGTGTGTGTATACATTTTGGAAACACTTAAATACATTTTCATGTTAAAGGTCTAGTATTATGCTATTTTTCACCCATCTCCATTTGTTCTAACCCCAACAACATTGTATTTTAAGGTTTATTTTCCCAAACTCAGCAGCAGAGTCAGTCAGCTGTTTCAGATGTTTCAAACACTCACCAGAGCTGCTTCGACCCTTTTTTGTCATCCGCACACATTCTGACCACAGAACTAGTCCATTTAAAACTATAGTCAACTGTTTTGTCGCATTGGCTCACAAACATGTCAAAGGCAATACGAGGTAATATAACGGCTACTGAAAATGGAACTGATTGTTATCGATCCACGCTGCGCCTCAGATTATCTATATACTGAACGTAAATATATTATCTGTGGATAAAGGGACTAGTGGTTAAGGGAGCAGGCTTGTAATCGTAGGCTCACAGGTTCTAATTTTCCTGGTCCATCGCTGTGGGATGTTCATCAGTTCTTTATATTAACCCTAACTGCTCCCTGGGCCACTGTGGCTGCCCATTGCTCCTCAGGGAGGTGTTAAATACAGAGAACACATTTAGTGTATGTAGCTTTACATATATGACAATAAAGTATAACGTATATTCTGTATTAAACTACAGTGTTTGTTTCACCTGTGAGGTAGTTTGAGAGGGAAGAACTCACATTCTTATAGGGTAGGAGGAGCCAGGATTGTCAGGAGGAGGAGTTTCCGCATTGTGACGTCACAACTCGAGAAAAATCCACTCGCCCATTTGGAGCTGACTTTT
>NW_021144871.1:32891-90269 GCF_900634775.1 Gouania willdenowi | reverse complement strand
CACCACTATGAATAATAGACATATTCACCACTATATGAACTACTATAGACATATTCACCACTATATGAACTACTATAGACATATTCACCACTATATGAACTATTAAAGACATATTCACCACTATATGAACTACTATAGACATATTCACCACTATATGAACAATTATAGACATATTCACCACTATATGAACTATTATAGACATATTCACCACTATATGAACTATTATAGACATATTCACCACTATATGAACTACTATAGACATACTCACCACTATATAAACTACTATAGACATATTCACCACTATATGAACTATTATAGACATATTCACCACTATATGAACTACTATAGACATACTCACCACTATATAAACTACTATAGACATATTCACCACTATATGAACTATTATAGACATACTCACCACTATATGAACTACTATAGACATATTCACCACTATATGAACTATTATAGACATACTCACCACTATATGAACTACTATAGACATATTCACCACTATATGAAGTATTATAGACATATTCACCACTATATGAAGTATTATAGACTATTCACCCACTATATGAAGTATTATAGACATATTCACCACTATATGAAGTATTATAGACAAATTCACCACTATATGAACTATTATAGACATATTCACCACTATATGAACTACTATAGACATGCTCACCACTATATGAACTACTATAGACATATTCACCACTATATGAACTATATAGACATACTCACCACTATATGAACTACTATAGACATATTCACCACTATATGAACTATTATAGACATACTCACCACTATATGAACTATTATAGACATACTCACCACTATATGAACTACTATAGACATACTCACCACTATATGAACTATTATAGACATACTCACCACTATATGAAGTATTATAGACATATTCACCACTATATGAACTATTATAGACATACTCACCACTATATGAACTACTATAGACATACTCACCACTATATAAACTACTATAGACATATTCACCACTATATGAACTATTATAGACATATTCACCACTATATGAACTACTATAGACATACTCACCACTATATAAACACTATAGACATATTCACCACTATAAACTATTATAGACATACTCACCACTATATGAACTACTATAGACATATTCACCACTATATGAAGTATTATAGACATATTCACCACTATATGAAGTATTATAGACATATTCACCACTATATGAAGTATTATAAACATACTCACCACTATATGAACTACTATAGACATATTCACCACTATATGAACTATTATAGACATACTCACCACTATATGAACTACTATAGACATATTCACCACTATATGAAGTATTATAGACATATTCACCACTATATGAACTACTATAGACATATTCACCACTATATGAAGTATTATAAACATACTCACCACTATATGAACTACTATAGACATATTCACCACTATATGAACTATTATAGACATACTCACCACTATATGAACTACTATAGACATATTCACCACTATATGAAGTATTATAGACATATTCACCACTATATGAAGTATTATAGACATATTCACCACTATATGAACTACTATAGACATATTCACCACTATATGAAGTATTATAGACATATTCACCACTATATGAAGTATTATAGACATATTCACCACTATATGAAGTATTATAGACATATTCACCACTATATGAACTACTATAGACATATTCACCACTATATGAACTATTATAAACATACTCACCACTATATGAACTACTATAGACATATTCACCACTATATGAACTATTATAGACATACTCACCACTATATGAACTACTATAGACATATTCACCACTATATGAACTATTATAGACATATTCACCACTATATGAAGTATTATAGACATATTCACCACTATATGAAGTATTATAAACATACTCACCACTATATGAACTACTATAGACATATTCACCACTATATGAACTATTATAAACATACTCACCACTATATGAACTACTATAGACATATTCACCACTATATGAACTATTATAGACATACTCACCACTATATGAACTACTATAGACATATCACCACTAATGAAGTATTATAGACATATTCACCACTATATGAAGTATTATAGACATATTCACCACTATATGAAGTATTATAGACATATTCACCACTATATGAACTACTATAGACATATTCACCACTATATGAACTATTATAGACATACTCACCACTATATGAACTACTATAGACATATTCACCACTATATGAAGTATTATAGACATATTCACCACTATATGAAGTATTATAGACATATTCACCACTATATGAAGTATTATAGACAAATTCACCACTATATGAACTATTATAGACATATTCACCACTATATGAACTACTATAGACATGCTCACCACTATATGAACTACTATAGACATATTCACCACTATATGAACTACTATAGACATACTCACCACTATATGAACTACTATAGACATATTCACCACTATATGAACTATTATAGACATACTCACCACTATATGAACTATTATAGACATACTCACCACTATATGAACTACTATAGACATACTCACCACTATATGAACTATTATAGACATACTCACCACTATATGAAGTATTATAGACATATTCACCACTATATGAACTATTATAGACATACTCACCACTATATGAAGTATTATAGACATACTCACCACTATATGAACTATTATAGACATACTCACCACTATATGAAGTATTATAGACATATTCACCACTATATGAATATAGACAAATTCACCACTATTGAACTATTATAGACATATTCACCACTATTGAACTACTATAGACATGCTCACCACTATATGAACTTATAGACATATTCACCACTATATGAACTATTATAGACATACTACCACTATATGACTATAGACATATTCACCACTATGAACTATTATAGACATACTCACACTATATGAACTATTATAGACATACTCACCACTATATGAACTACTATAGACATACTCACCACTATGAACTATTATAGACATACTCACCACTATATGAAGTATTATAGACATATTCACCACTATATGAAGTATTATAGACATATTCACCACTATATGAACTATTATAGACATACTCACCACTATATGAACTATTATAGACATACTCACCACTATATGAACTATTATAGACATACTCACTACTATAGACATACTCACTACTATATGAACTATTATAGACTATTCACCACTATATGAAGTATTATAAGACATATTGCACCACTATATGAACTATAGACATATTCACCACTATATGAACTACTAATAGACAACTCACCACTATATGAACTACTATAGACATATTCACCACTATATGAACTACTATAGACATATTCACCACTATATAAACAATTATAGACATATTCACCACTATATGAACTATTAAAGACATATTCACCACTATATAAACTACTATAGACATATTCACCACTATATGAACTACTATAGACATACTCACCACTATATGAACTACTATAGACATATTCACCACTATATGAACTATTATAGACATATTCACCACTATATGAAGTATTATAGACATATTCACCACTATATGAAGTATTATAGACATATTCACCACTATATGAAGTATTATAGACAAATTCACCACTATATGAACTATTATAGACATATTCACCACTATATGAACTACTATAGACATGCTCACCACTATATGAACTACTATAGACATATTCACCACTATATGAACTATTATAGACATACTCACCACTATATGAACTACTATAGACATATTCACCACTATATGAACTATTATAGACATACTCACCACTATATGAACTATTATAGACATACTCACCACTATATGAACTACTATAGACATACTCACCACTATATGAACTATTATAGACATACTCACCACTATATGAAGTATTATAGACATATTCACCACTATATGAACTATTATAGACATACTCACCACTATATGAACTACTATAGACATACTCACCACTATATAAACTACTATAGACATATTCACCACTATATGAACTATTATAGACATATTCACCACTATATGAACTACTATAGACATACTCACCACTATATGAACTACTATAGACATATTCACCACTATATGAACTATTATAGACATACTCACCACTATATGAACTACTATAGACATATTCACCACTATATGAAGTATTATAGACATATTCACCACTATATGAAGTATTATAGACATATTCACCACTATATGAAGTATTATAAACATACTCACCACTATATGAACTACTATAGACATATTCACCACTATATGAACTATTATAGACATACTCACCACTATATGAACTACTATAGACATATTCACCACTATATGAAGTATTATAGACATATTCACCACTATATGAAGTATTATAGACATATTCACCACTATATGAAGTATTATAAACATACTCACCACTATATGAACTACTATAGACATATTCACCACTATATGAACTATTATAGACATACTCACCACTATATGAACTACTATAGACATATTCACCACTATATGAAGTATTATAGACATATTCACCACTATATGAAGTATTATAGACATATTCACCACTATATGAACTACTATAGACATATTCACCACTATATGAAGTATTATAGACATATTCACCACTATATGAAGTATTATAGACATATTCACCACTATATGAAGTATTATAGACAAATTCACCACTATATGAACTACTATAGACATATTCACCACTATATGAACTATTATAAACATACTCACCACTATATGAACTACTATAGACATATTCACCACTATATGAACTATTATAGACATACTCACCACTATATGAACTACTATAGACATATTCACCACTATATGAAGTATTATAGACATATTCACCACTATATGAAGTATTATAGACATATTCACCACTATATGAAGTATTATAGACATACTCACCACTATATGAACTACTATAGACATATTCACCACTATATGAACTATTATAAACATACTCACCACTATATGAACTACTATAGACATATTCACCACTATATGAACTATTATAGACATACTCACCACTATATGAACTACTATAGACATATTATCACATATAGGAAGTATTATAGACATATTCACCACTATATGAAGTATTATAGACATATTCACCACTATATGAAGTATTATAGACAAATTCACCACTAGATGAACACTAGAGAAATACCACACATATATGAACTATTATAGACATACTCACCACTATATGAACTACTATAGACATATTCACCACTATATGAAGTATTATAGACATATTCACCACTATATGAAGTATTATAGACATATTCACCACTATATGAAGTATTATAGACAAATTCACCACTATATGAACTATTATAGACATATTCACCACTATATGAACTACTATAGACATGCTCACCACTATATGAACTACTATAGACATATTCACCACTATATGAACTATTATAGACATACTCACCACTATATGAACTACTATAGACATATTCACCACTATATGAACATTATTAGACTACTCACCACTATATGAACTATTATAGACATACTCACCACTATATGAACTACTATAGACATACTCACCACTATATGAACTATTATAGACATACTCACCACTATATGAAGTATTATAGACATATTCACCACTATATGAACTATTATAGACATACTCACCACTATATGAAGTATTATAGACATACTCACCACTATATGAACTATTATAGACATACTCACCACTATATGAAGTATTATAGACATATTCACCACTATATGAAGTATTATAGACAAATTCACCACTATATGAACTATTATAGACATATTCACCACTATATGAACTACTATAGACATGCTCACCACTATATGAACTACTATAGACATATTCACCACTATATGAACTATTATAGACATACTCACCACTATATGAACTACTATAGACATATTCACCACTATATGAACTATTATAGACATACTCACCACTATATGAACTATTATAGACATACTCACCACTATATGAACTACTATAGACATACTCACCACTATATGAACTATTATAGACATACTCACCACTATATGAAGTATTATAGACATATTCACCACTATATGAAGTATTATAGACATATTCACCACTATATGAACTATTATAGACATACTCACCACTATATGAACTATTATAGACATACTCACCACTATATGAACTACTATAGACATACTCACCACTATATGAACTATTATAGACATACTCACCACTATATGAAGTATTATAGACATATTCACCACTATATGAAGTATTATAGACATATTCACCACTATATGAACTATTATAGACATATTCACCACTATATGAACTACTATAGACATACTCACCACTATATGAACTACTATAGACATATTCACCACTATATGAACTACTATAGACATATTCACCACTATATAAACAATTATAGACATATTCACCACTATATGAACTATTAAAGACATATTCACCACTATATAAACTACTATAGACATATTCACCACTATATGAACTACTATAGACATACTCACCACTATATGAACTACTATAGACCTATTCACCACTATATGAACAATTATAGACATATTCACCACTATATGAACTATTAAAGACATATTCACCACTATATAAACTACTATAGACATATTCACCACTATATAAACTACTATAGACATATTCACCACTATATGAACTACTATAGACATACTCACCACTATATGAACTATTTCAGACATATTCACCATTATATGAACTATTATAGACATATTCACCACTATATGAACTACTATAGACATACTCACCACTATATGAACTATTAAAGACATATTCACCACTATATAAACTACTATAGACATATCCAATCCAATCCAATCCACTTTATTTATATAACACATTTAAACAACAAAACGTTTCCAAAGTGCTGAACATGTGACCACAACAATAAAACCAAAACAATACAAATGAGCTCTGCCACTAAATGAGTATAAAACAATAAATAAAAATAAAACAGTTTAAAAGAATAAATATAAATAAAAACTATAAATAACATCAAATAAAAGACACAGAGGACCACACAACCTACGCGGTGCTAAAAGCCAGAGAATAAAAGTGAGTTTTGAGACGAGATTAAAAACACTCCACGGTGGGGGCCGTACGGATGTGGAGGGGCAGAGCGTTCCACAGCTTAGGGCCGACAACGGAAAACGCTCTGTCCCCTTTAGTTTTACGGTTCGCCTTCGGAACCACGAGCTGGAGCTGGCCCTCAGACCTCAAAGCGCGCGGGGGTCGGTAAATTTGGATGAGGTCTGTGATATACTGAGGGGCCAGTCCATTCAAGCTTTAAAAAAACAATAAAATTTTAAAATCAATTCTAATTTAACAGGGAGCCAATGCAAAGAAGCAAGGATTGGGGTGATGTGTTCACGCTTTTGGTCCCTGTTAAAAGTCGTGCCGCTGCGTTCTGGACTAACTGCAAGTGGTAAAGTGCCTTTTGGCTGATGCCCGAGTAAAGTGCGTTGCAGTCGTCCAGACGGCTTGAAATAAAAGCGTGCACGACTTGTTCAAAAAGATTAAATGATAAAAAAGGCTTAACTTTGGATAAAAGACGAAGATGATAAAAACCCGATTTTAAAACGCCATTGATCTGTTTATCAAATTTAAAATCACTGTCAATGGTGACGCCAAGGCTGGTGACTTTGGGATGCAAATACTTTTGGAGTGATCCCAAGTCTGCGAGGGTACATCCAAATGCCATTATTTCTGTTTTTCCCTCATTCAGTTTTAAAAATTCTGGGCTAACCAAGCCTTGACGTCACCCAGACAGTGGAGCAGGGGTGTCAGGGGGCTGTGGTCATTCTTTGCAATGGCATGTAAATTTGACAGTCATCTGCGTAGAAATGGTAAGACATGCCATGTTTTTAAAAATCTCTCCAAGTGGGAGGAGATATATCGCAAAAGAATGGGACCCAGGATAGATCCCTGGGGGACTCCACAGTGAAGTGGGGCAGAAGATGAAGTGGAGTCCCCCAGCCTGACGGAATGACCTCTCCGACAGGTAGGACCTAAACCACTCCAACGCGGTCCCCCTGACACCACGCGATCTCTTAGCGATCTAAAAGAATTGTGTGGTCGACTGTGTCAAAAGCAGCCGTCAAGTCTAAAAGCACTAAAATGGCAGAACCTCCAGAATCAGTCATTAAAAACTTTTAAAAGTGCAGATTCAGTACTGTGCAAAGCTTTGTAGCCTGACTGATATGGGTCTAAAGTGCCATTTTCATCTATATTCATATAGATGAAAATGGCATACTCACCACTATATGAACTACTATAGACATACTCACCACTATATGAACTACTATAGACATACTCACCACTATATGAACTACTATAGACATACTCACCACTATATGAACTACTATAGACATACTCACCACTATATGAACTACTATAGACATACTCACACTATATGAACTACTATAGACATACTCACCACTATATGAACTACTATAGACATACTCACCACTATATGAACTACTATAGACATACTCAACCACTATATGAACTACTATAGACATACTCACCACTATATGAACTACTATAGACATACTCACCACTATATGAACTACTATAGACATACTCACCACTATATGAACTACTATAGACATACTCACCACTATATGAACTACTATAGACATACTCACCACTATATGAACTACTATAGACATACTCACCACTATATGAACTACTATAGACATACTCACCACTATATGAACTACTATAGACATACTCACCACTATATGAACTACTATAGACATACTCACCACTATATGAACTACTATAGACATACTCACCACTATATGAACTACTATAGACATACTCACCACTATATGAACTACTATAGACATACTCACCACTATATGAACTACTATAGACATACTCACCACTATATGAACTACTATAGACATACTCACCACTATAATACTACTATAGACATACTCACCACTATATGAACTACTATAGACATACTCACCACTATATGAACTACTATAGACATACTCACCACTATATGAACTACTATAGACATACTCACCACTATATGAACTACTAGACATACTCACCACTATATGAACTACTATAGACATACTCACCACTATATGAACTACTATAGACATACTCACCACTATATGAACTACTATAGACATACTCACCACTATATGAACTACTATAGACATACTCACCACTATATGAACTACTATAGACATACTCACCACTATATGAACTACTATAGACATATTCACCACTATATGAACTACTATAGACATACTCACCACTATATGAACTACTATAGACATATTCACCACTATATGAACTACTATAGACATACTCACCACTATATGAACTACTATAGACATATTCACCACTATATGAACTACTATAGACATATTCACCACTATATGAACTACTATAGACATATTCACCACTATATAAACTACTATAGACATATTCACCACTATATGAACTATTATAGACATACTCACCACTATATGAACTACTATAGACATATTCACCACTATATGAACTTTTATAGACATATTCACCACTATATGAACTACTATAGACATATTCACCACTATATGAACTTTTATAGACATATTCACCACTATATGAACTACTATAGACATATTCACCACTATATGAACTGCTATAGACATATTCATCACTATATGAACTACTATAGACATACTCACCACTATATGAACTACTATAGACATATTCACCACTATATGAAGTATTATAGACATATTCACCACTATATGAACTACTATAGACATATTCACCACTATATGAACTACTATAGACATATTCACCACTATATGAACTACTATAGACATATTCACCACTATATGAACTATTATAGACATACTCACCACTATATGAACTACTATAGACAATTCACCACTATATGAACTATTATAGACATATTCACCACTATATGAACTATTATAGACATTATCACCACTATATGAACTACTATAGACATATTCACCACTATATGAACTACTATAGACATATTCACCACTATATGAACTACTATAGACATATTCACCACTATATGAACTATTATAGACATACTCACCACTATGTGAACTACTATAGACATATTCACCACTATATGAACTATTATAGACATACTCACCACTATGTGACCTACTATAGACATATTCACCACTATATGAACTATTATAGACATACTCACCACTATATGAACTATTATAGACATACTCACCACTATAGACATACTCACCACTATATGAACTATTATAGACATACTCACCACTATATGAACTACTATAGACATACTCACCACTATATGAACTATTATAGACATACTCACCACTATATGAACTACTATAGACATATTCACCACTATATGAACTATTATAGACATACTCACCACTATATGAACTACTATAGACATACTCACCACTATATGAACTATTATAGACATACTCACCACTATATGAACTACTATAGACATACTCACCACTATATGAACTATTATACATACCACCACTATATGAACTACTATAGACATATTCACCACTATATGAACTATTATAGACATACTCACCACTATATGAACTACTATAGACATACTCACCACTATATGAACTATTATAGACATACTCACCACTATATGAACTATTATAGACATACTCACCACTATATGAACTACTATAGACATACTCACCACTATATGAACTATTATAGACATACTCACCACTATATGAACTATTATAGACATACTCACCACTATATGAACTATTATAGACATACTCACCACTATATGAACTATTATAGACATACTCACCACTATATGAACTACTATAGACATACTCACCACTATATGAACTATTATAGACATACTCACCACTATATGAAGTATTATAGACATATTCACCACTATATGAACTACTATAGACATATTCACCACTATATGAACTACTATAGACATATTCACCACTATATGGACTGCTATAGACATATTCATCACTATATGAACTACTATAGACATACTCACCACTATATGAACTACTATAGACATATTCACCACTATATGAAGTATTATAGACATATTCACCACTATATGAACTACTATAGACATATTCACCACTATATGAACTACTATAGACATATTCACCACTATATGAACTACTATAGACATATTCACCACTATATGTACTACTATAGACATACTCACCACTATATGAACTACTATAGACATATTCACCACTATATGAACTACTATAGACATATTCACCACTATATGAACTACTATAGACATATTCACCACTATATGAACTACTATAGACATATTCACCACTATGTGAACTACTATAGACATATTCACCACTATATGAACTACTATAGACATATTCACCACTATGTGAACTACTATAGACATATTCACCACTATATGAACTATTATAGACATACTCACCACTATGTGAACTACTATAGACATATTCACCACTATATGAACTATTATAGACATACTCACCACTATGTGAACTACTATAGACATATTCACCACTATATGAACTATTATAGACATACTCACCACTATATGAACTATTATAGACATACTCACCACTATATGAACTATTATAGACATACTCACCACTATATGAACTACTATAGACATATTCACCACTATATGAACTATTATAGACATACTCACCACTATATGAACTATTATAGACATACTCACCACTATATGAACTATTATAGACATACTCACCACTATATGAACTATTATAGACATACTCACCACTATATGAACTATTATAGACATACTCACCACTATATGAACTACTATAGACATATTCACCACTATATGAACTATTATAGACATACTCACCACTATATGAACTACTATAGACATATTCACCACTATATGAACTATTATAGACATACTCACCACTATATGAACTACTATAGACATATTCACCACTATATGAACTACTATAGACATACTCACCACTATATGAACTACTATAGAAATATTAACCACTATATGAACTATTATAGACATACCACCACTATATGAACTACTATAGACATATTCACCACTATATGAACTATTATAGACATACTCACCACTATATGAACTACTATAGACATATTCACCACTATATGAACTATTATAGACATACTCACCAATATATGAACTACTATAGACATATTCACACCACTATATGAACTATTATAGACATACTCACCACTATATGAACTATTATAGACATACTCACCACTATATGAACTATTATAGACATACTCACCACTATATGAACTACTATAGACATATTCACCACTATATGAACTATTATAGACATATTCACCACTATATGAACTATTATAGACATACTCACCACTATATGAACTACTATAGACATATTCACCACTATATGAACTACTATAGACATACTCACCACTATATGAACTATTATAGACATACTCACCACTATATGAACTACTATAGACATATTCACCACTATATGAACTATTATAGACTACTCACCACTATATGAACACTATAGACATATTCACACACTATATGAACTATTATAGACATACTCACCACTATAAACTACTATAGACATATTCACCACTATATGAACTATTATAGACATACTCACCACTATATGAACTACTATAGACATATTCACCACTATATGAACTATTATAGACATACTCACCACTATATGAACTACTATAGACATATTCACCACTATATGAACTATTATAGACATACTCACCACTATATGAACTACTATAGACATATTCACCACTATATGAAATATTATAGACATACTCACCACTATATGAACTACTATAGACATATTCACCACTATATGAACTATTATAGACATACTCACCACTATATGAACTACTATAGACATATTCACCACTATATGAACTATTATAGACATACTCACTACTATAGACATATTCACCACTATATGAACTATTATAGACATACTCACCACTATATGAACTATTATAGACATACTCACCACTATATGAACTACTATAGACATATTCACCACTATATGAACTATTATAGACATACTCACCACTATATGAACTACTATAGACATATTCACCACTATATGAACTATTATAGACATACTCACTACTATAGACATATTCACCACTATATGAACTATTATAGACATACTCACCACTATATGAACTACTATAGACATATTCACCACTATATGAACTATTAGAGACATACTCACCACTATATGAACTACTATAGACATATTCACCACTATATGAACTATTATAGACATACTCACCACTATATGAACTACTATAGACATATCACCACTATAAACTATTATAGACATACTCAACCACTATATGAACTACTATAGACATATTCACCACTATATGAACTATTATAGACATACTCACCACAATATGAACTACTATAGACACATCTTCACCACTATATGAACTATTATAGACATACTCACCACTAGATGAACTACTATAGACATACTCACCACTATATGAACTACTATAGACATACTCACCACGATATGAAACTATAGACATACTCACCACTATAAACTACTATAGACATACTCACCACTATATGAAACTATATAGACATCTCACCACTATAATGAACTACTATAGTATTCACCACTATATGAACTATTATAGACATACTCACCACTATATGAACTATTATAGACATACTCACCACTATAGAACTACTATAGACATATTCACATCACCACTATATGAACTATTATAGACAGACTCACCACTAATATGAACTACTATAGACATATTCACCACTATTGAACTATTATAGACATACTCACCACTATATGAACTACTATAAACATTTCACCACTATATGAACTATTATAGACATATTCACCACTATATGAACTACTATAGACATATTCACCACTATATGAACTATTATAGACATACTCACCACTATATGAACTACTATAGACATATTCACCACTATATGAACTACTATAGACATATTCACCACTATATGAACTACTATAGACATATTCACCACTATATGAACTATTATAGACATACTCACCAATATATGAACTACTATAGACATATTCACCACTATATGAACTATTATAGACATACTCACCACTATATGAACTATTATAGACATACTCACCACTATATGAACTACTATAGACATACTCACCACTATAGAACGATTATAGACATACTCACCACTATATGAACTACATAGACATATCACCACTATATGAACTATTATAGACATACTCACCACTATATGAACTACTATAGACATATTCACCACTATATGAACTATTATAGACATACTCACCACTATATGAACTATTATAGACATACTCACCACTATATGAACTACTATAGACATATTCACCACTATATGAACTATTATAGACATACTCCACTATATGAACTATAGACATATTCACCACTATATGAACTATTATAGACATACTCACCACTATATGAACTACTATAGACATATTCACCACTATATGAACTATGTAGACATACTCACCACGATATGAACTACTATAGACATATTCACCACTATATGAACTATTATAGACATACTCACCACTATATGAACTACTATAGACATATTCACCACTATATGAACTATTATAGACATACTCACCACTATATGAACTACTATAGACATATTCACCACTATGTGAAGTATTATAGACATACTCACCACTATATGAACTACTATAGACATATTCACCACTATATGAACTATTATAGACATACTCACCACTATATGAACTACTATAGACATATTCACCACTATATGAACTATTATAGACATACTCACCACTATATGAACTACTATAGACATATTCACCACTATATGAACTATTATAGACATACTCACCAATATGAACTATTATAGACATACTCACCACTATATGAACTACTATAGACATACTCACCACTATATGAACTATTATAGACATACTCACCACTATATGAACTACATAGACAATCACCACTATATGAACTATTATAGACATACTCACCACTATATGAACTACTATAGACATATTCACCACTATATGAACTATTATAGACATACTCACCACTATATGAACTATTATAGACATACTCACCACTATATGAACTACTATAGACATATTCACCACTATATGAACTATTATAGACATACTCACCACTATATGAACTCTATAGACATTTCACCACTATATGAACTATTATAGACATACTCACCACTATATGAACTACTATAGACATATTCACCACTATATGAACTATTATAGACATACTCACCACTATATGAACTACTATAGACATATTCACCACTATATGAAACTAGATAGACATACGCACACTAATGAAAACTATAGACATATCACCCACTATATGAACTATTATAGACAATACCACCACTATGAACTACTATAGACAATTCACCACTATGAATATGATAGACATACCTCACCACTATATGACTATTATAGACATACTCACCCCATATGAACGACTATTAGATACTCACCATAATGAACTATTATAGAATCTCACCACTATAGGACTACTAGAGACATATTCACCACTATATGAACTATTAGACATGACTCACCACTATATGAACTACTATAGACATATTACCATATATGAACTATTATAAACATACTCACCACGATATGAACTATGATAACATACTCACCACTATATGAACTACTATAGACATATTCACCACTATATGAAACTTATACAATACTCACACCACTAGATGAACTAATATAGACATATTCAACCACTATAGAACGTATAGACATACTCACCACTATATAACTACTATAGACATATCACCACTATATGAACTATTAGACATACTCACCACTATATGAACTACTATAACATATTCACCACTATATGAACTATATAGACAGCTCACCACTATATGAACTACTATAGACATATTCACCACTATATGAACTATTATAGACATACTCACCACTATATGAACTACTATAGACATATCACCACTATATGAACAACTATAGACATATCACCACTATATGAACTATTATAGACATACCAACCACTATGAACTACATAGACGATCCCACTATTGAATATTAATGACATACTTCACCACGATATGAACTACTATAGACATATTCACCACTATAAGACTAGATAGACATACTCACCACTATATGAACTACTATGACATATTCACCACTATATGAACTATATAGACAATACTCACCACTATTGAACTACTATAGACATAGTCACCACTATATGAACTATTATAGACATATCCCCACTATATGAACTGAAGCAGCTTCCCAACATCAGCACTATAGTTACTAAAATCAGTAGCCAGCGGCCGTACACCTGACTCAAAAATGCTGAGTCAACACAAAATCATCAGCCAATTCTACAGCCTTAACAACACTTTCCAACTCACGCTCACTAAGATACGTCGCCACATGACCAGGCAACACATTCTTAAACTGCTCAAGGATAATCAAATCAGACAATTGTTCAAATGCAGTTACCCCTGCTGCTTCACACTATCTTTTAAAATGGGTTTATTTGTACCCTAACGTAGATTTGTTTTGCAGTCAAAACTCACACAGTCAACAACTAATTCACTAATTCAATGTGGGTTTGCTTGTCCGCCTTAACCCACCAGCAAAAGTCTATATGCCTCCCTCGTCAGCTGATATGCCTTCAAACACAGCCACTTTCACTCTCTGATAGGTCAAATTGTCTTGAGCACACACGGCTGAATACGCCTCCTGTGCCTCACCCGTTAGAACACACTGAAGCAGTATAATCATCTCTGTATTCGGCCATGCCTTAGAAACAGCTACGCGCTCAAACAGAGTGAAAAACGTGTCAGGATCCCTCTTGTTAAATTTGGGAACAAATTGCATATTGGACCCTTCAGCGCCATCACGCGCACGCCCAACACCATGCCCCGCCTCTCTATCTAAAACACAGAGCCTGGCTTTCTCAACTTCCAACTGTAACAACAGCAACTGCTCCTGTTAATGGAACGACAGCAGGTCCCCGTGTGCCACAGGCGACTGTGAACACACCTTATTTGGCTCTGCACCTGTACCACCCACTCGGCTCCTAACCATTGCTTTTACTTCATATCTCAAAACGCCTTCATCTACATCAATTCTACACAGTACCAGAATCAGAAATACTTTAATAATCACAGGGGGAAATTATTTTTGTTACAGCTCCAGATATACAAACGATATAAACAATATATATTATACAAGCCACATCTATTAAAAACAATAAAAATATAACTATACATATATAAAATGTCAACTGTACAGTTTATTTATGTGCAGAAAATGCAAAAAGAGCAAAATGAAAAAGACTGTGTTTGAGTCAGGTTACAGAAGGGGCGTGTCTGACTATCTTAGGGAGGAGTTATAGAGTTTAATGACCACAAGCAGGAATTATTTCCTGTGGCGCTCAGTGGTGCATCTGGGGGGGAGGAGTCTCCCACTGAAAGTGCTCCTCTGCTGGGCCAGTGTGTCATAGAGAGGGTGTGTGACATCATCCAAGATGGACTGAAGCCTGGACACCATCCTCCTCTCAGCCACGGTCGTCAGGGTGTCCAGCCCCTCCCCCACGACATCACCAGCCCTCCTGATCAGTTTGTTTAGTCTGTTGTTGTCTGAGACCCTCAACCTACTGCCCAGCATGTGACAGCTAAGAAGATGGCACTGGCCACAACAGACTCGTAGAACATCCTCAGCATTGTCTGACAGATGTTAAAGGACCTCAGACCTCAGCCAGAGTCCCTTGGTCCTTTTTGTAGACGATCAGTGTTTTTAGTCCAGTCCAACTTATTGTTGACGTACACCCCCATGTACTTGTATTCCTCTACAGTGTCCACAGGGACCCCTGGATGGAAACAGGGGTCACTGGTGTTTTCGCCCTCCTCAGATCCACTATGAGCTCTTTTGTCTTTGTCACGTTGAGCTGCAGATGATTCAGTTCACACCATGTTTCACCACAGTCCTGTATTCATTCTCATTTTCAATGCAGCCAACCACTCTGCTGAGTCATCAGAAAAGCTCTGAAGGTGGCAGGACAATCCCCTGTGGGGCCCCAGTGTTGCTGACCACCCTATCAGACACACAGTTCTGTAGACGTCATCAACAATCCAGGACAAAATGGGGGCCTCAATGTCCATCGCAGCCATCTTCTCACTCAGTAGAGCTGGGGAGATGTTGTTGAAAGCACTGGAGAAGTCAAAGAACATGACTTTCAAAGTGCTCGCCGGCTTGTCCAGATGAGTGTAGACTCTGTTCAGCAGGTAGATGATGCCGGCCTCAACTCCAAGGCGGTGCTGGTAGGCAAACTGTAGTGGATTAGTGAAGGACCTGGCCATAGGCCTTAGCTGATCCAGGACGAGCCTCTCCAGGGTCTTCATCATGTGGGACATCGGGGCCACCAGTCAGAAGTCCTGAGGACCGCTAGGACGTGGCTTTTTTGGCACAGGACACAAGGCAGGACGTCTTCCACAGTGCGGGGACCCTCTGGAGGTGCAGGCTCAGGCTGAATACTTGACTGAGAACTCCACACAGCTGGGGGGCACAGGCTTTAAGCACCCTGGGAAGACACCGTCAGGGCCTGCAGCTTTGCCAGAGTGAAGTCTCGTCAGCTGTTTTCTCACCAGGTCAGATGTGAAGAACACTGTAGAGATGACAGTTGGGGGAGGGGTATGGTCCTCAGGTTGTAGAAAACATGATGTAGAGCAGGGTAGAGGGGTAGAGTAGGTGGGTGTGAATTGAGGTGGTGCGGGGGAGATAAGGGGCCTCTAAGGAGTTGGAGAAGTAGGAGGTGGAGTGGCAGTTGTTGTAGGGCAGCCAGCAGCAGAATGTTGTGGGGGAGGGGCCGCAGTATCAAACCTATTGAAAAACAGGTTCAGTTCATTGGCCTGGTCCACACAGCCCTCCAACCCCATGCTACCAGTCTTCTGGAACCCGCTGATGGTTTTCATTCCACTCCACACATCCCTCACGTTGTTTCGCTGGAATTTATTCTCCAGCTTTCTCCTATAATTGTTTTTGGCCTCCCTGATTTTAAGTTTGAGTACGCCCTGCACTCTCCTCACCGCATCACAGTTCCCATCTCCTGACGCCCTCTTCTTCTCATTCAGGATGGCCTTAATGTCATTAGTGATCCAAGGTTTATTGTTCTCATAACAAGTTACAGTTTGAACTGGAACATTGCAGTCCACACAAAAATGTATCTAATACGTGATGCACTTTATGAGACCATCAATGTCCTCCCCGTGGGGCTCACAGAGCGCAGGTCAGTCGGTTACTTCAAAGCAGCTCTGCAGTGTCTCATAAGCCTCCTCTGACCACCTCCTCACAGTCCTTGTGGTCGAAGGCTTCCTCTTCACCAGAGGCACATAGCAGGGTTTGAGGAGAACCAGGTTGTGATCAGACCTGCCCAGAGAAGGGAGAGGAGAGGAGATGTATGCATTCTTAATGTTAGCATACATTAGGTCCAGGGTGTCCTCCTCTCTGGTAGGACATCTCACGTATTGTTTGAAAGTTGGCAGAACTTTATCCATGTAGACGTGGTTAAAGTCTCCCGACATGATGATGAGGGCACTGTGGTGTTGAGTTTGAAGTTTAAAGATGGTGGTGTGTATGGTGTAGCAGACAGATGTTGGGTTAGCAGAGTGAGGGATGTACAGGACAATGATAATAACATGCGGGATCTCTTTAGCAGATGGTATGGATGGCAGCTCAACATCGGGGCTACAGAGCTGTTCTTTAATTGTGATGTGACCAGGATTGCACCACCTGCTATTAACTAGAATGGCAAGCCGGACCAGGCCCGGAGATGTTCTGGTCTGTAATGTCCCTGTGCAGCCATGTCTCAGTGAAACACATCAGACCGCACTCCCGGTACTCTGTGTGGCTCCGCGTTAGCGCCGTTAGCTGGTTCATTTTGTTGCTAAGAGACATTTCCCATAACGATGAAGGAGAGATACGACTTAACTCTCCATAAGCCCATCCATTGTCAACCCTCCTCTGCATCCCTGGTGTGTTTTTCTCCAGAGTTCAGGTGGTATATCAGCTGGACTGGCCACAAAGCCGGCCGGCATTAGCGCAATCAACTGTTCTCTGGAGTAAACAAAGACAGCGTGTCCAGGTGGAAGTGGCATTAATAAAATCAACACAAAGAGAAGCATGAAAACAACCTTGTTAGAGAGGACAGGACTTCACAGAGTTACAGTGAAGCAACAAGAACGTTCAAAAGAAAATAAAAGTTAAAAAGTTAAACAAGCCAAATCAAAGGCTGGAGCAACGTAACAGGCAGCATGCAGTTTTCACGCCTGTCCCTCATTTATCGCGGGGGTTATGTTCTAAAAATAACCCGCTTTAGGCGAATTCTGTGAAGTAGTCAGCTTTATTTTTTACAATTATTATACATGTTTTAAGGCTGTAAAACCCCTCGCCACACACTTTATACAGTTTTCTCAGACAGGCATTAACATTTTCTCACATTTTTCAGAGTCTTTGTTGACGATGACGTCAGGCCGTCAACACAGACACTGGTCTGTTCATCCATTAAACCATGGAGTAGAAGCTGTGTGACCACCTGGAGCTGTAGGACACGCCCTTTATAACCAGGACTAGACTAGGAAGGGTTAGGAGTGGAGGAGAATCAGTAGCAGGTAAAAGTTCTCTCTGTAGCACTGAGCTAGGTTAGCATTAGCCGCTAATCACACCGGCTTTTTTCACTGTTGGTTTGTGAGAGGAGAAAAAGGAGCACAGCTCATCGCTTCAGCAGGTTGTGAAACTCACCGAGTTGGATGTGTCGCTGATGGGCGGGGCTTCACTTCAAATGCCCATATGAAGCGAATGGGGACATTTTTTGATACTGCGAGACACGCAGACCGTTTTGTGCAACAGATACATCTGGTGTCGCAGAAGATGCATTTGGTGAGAAGGCAGCATTATCCAATCAGGACACAGAACACAACGCGCGTTCATACGCTGTAAAAAAAAAATCAGCAAAGGCCACGAAAGGTGAACCGCGTTATAGTGAGGTACAACGGTAATGCCTTGTCACTTGTAATAGCTGTTCCTTTGTAGCGGAACATATAGCCACCGCACTAGGCGCCAGAAAAAACGTTATAACATCCATTTTTATCTCCCAACACAATAAAAGGACTATGCGACACTACAACACACAAAAGCAATCAGTTCCTCCTTCAGGGTGAAAAACATCAGCTCAGAGACACAGTGAGACAACACAGAAATACACAACAATCAAATATCAAAATCACAAAACACATTAAAACACTTGAAACAACCAACAAACCACAGAGAAAAAACAAAGAAAGTTAAACAACCAAATACTACAAAAACCAGGACAAATTAACAACAAAAAAACAACAAACAGGTAAAAATGCCTGAGTTGAAAGTGTGTACCCACACTGTGAGTTTGACTCTTTGTGCGACCACACACACACACACACACACACACTTCCTGCTAATATTAGCACGAGACCAGCTCAGCTCAGAGCAACAGCTGCTACTGGGCTCCAGTTACTGTGTGTGTGTGTGTAGATGATAACACACACAGAATGAGGACTGAGCACTGGAATGTGGGTCCTCACACACACTTTAACACACTTGTTGTGACGCGTCCTGTTAGTCATGAACATTCTGTGATGAAGGGTCAGTCTAACACTGAGGTCCTCATAAGGTCCATGAACCTGATACTAATCCTAGCTTCAATGATCTTAATTTAACTGCTGACCTAATTTGATCCTGACTTATGAAAACTATTTCCTTATTAACGTAATTCAACTAATCATAAAACACAGGTCTAAAGTATTGTCAATCAATCAATCAATCTTTATTTGTATAGCGCCAAATCATAACCAATGGTATCTCTAGACACTTTACAGTAGAGCAGTCTTAAGGACGGACTCTTCATTTTATGGATACACACATATGCATATATACGTATATACACATACATATGTATCCCACACCCAACATGAATTCATCATGGCGGCAAGGAAAACCTTCTGTTAAGCAGCAGGAACCTTGTGTGGATCCCATTCCTATGATGAACAGCCATCCACGTTATGCTGTGTTGGGTGTGTGCAGAGGAAAGGGTGGAGACAGAGTTGTTGAGACTCTGTAACTCCACACTGAGGATCCCACGGACCTGCAAGACAAAAGCCAGAAGGAGAACAGGAGCAAACACACAAGGGAAGAAGCAGACATAGAGGGAGTGTTTGAGAGAGGAATGGGACCCTCTCCGGTCCCTCTCTAACCTAAATGACCTCTCTCTTAACGCCCTCTCCAACCTCTCTCCAACCAAGCATGCCAGACCCCCCCCCCCGGCAGTCTATGCCTATTGCATCTTAACTATGAGCTATGAGCTGGTTCCTAACTAAAAGCTTTATCAAAGAGGAATGTTTTGAGCCTAACCTTAAAGGTAGAGAGGGTGTCTGCCCCCCGAACCGTGGTTGGTAGATGGTTCCAGAGAAGTGGGGCCTGATAATTGAAAGCTCTTCCTCCTATACTACTTTTAGAGACAAATGGAACAACGAGTAGTCCAGCATTTTGAGAGCGTAGTGTTCTGGGGGATTGTATGGCACTACAAGCTCCTTGAGATAGACTGGTGCCTGTCCATTTAGGGCTTTATAAGTGAGAAGAAGAATCTTGAATTCTATTCTATATTTTATGGGAAGCCAATGCAGAGAGGCTAATACAGGAGTAATGTGATCTCTTCTCCTAGTTTTAGTCAGTACACGTGCTGCAGCATTTTGAACCAGCTGAAGTGTCTTAAGCGACTTGCTCGGGCAGCCTGCTAAAAGAGAATTACAATAATCCAGTCTAGAGGTAACAAAAGCATGGACTAGCTTTTCGGCGTCGCCCTGAGACAGGATAGATCTGATTTTAGCAATGTTACGGAGATGAAAGAAGGCAGTTCTTGAAGTTTGTTTTATGTGAGAGTTGAAGGATAAATCCTGATCAAATAGAACCCCAAGGTTTCTAACAGTTGTGCTTTGTGCCAGAGTAATGCCATCTAGGGCAGTTAGGCTAGCATAGGTTTCTCTAAGGTGTCGCGGGCCCAGTACAATGACCTCAGTCTTGTCTGAGTTGAGAAGAAGAAAATTTTGGTCCATCCAGGCCCTAATGTCCTTTAGACAGGCCTCAAGTTTAGATAGCTGATTTGTCTCACCTGGCTTCATTGATACATACAGTTGGGTATCATCAGCATAGCAGTGGAAGTTAACAGAGTATTTTCTCATAACATTACCAAGGGGGATCATATAGATACAGAAGAGGATTGGACCTAGCACAGAGCCCTGAGGAACCCCGTAGCTTACTTTAGTGTACACAGAAGACTTATTATTCACGTGTACAAACTGGTACCTATCAGATAGGTAGGACTTAAACCAGTTTAGGGCAGTCCCTGTGATTCCAAGTAATTCCTCTAATCTCTCTAGTAGAATATAGTGATCTATAGTGTCAAAAGCTGCACTAAGATCTAATAAAACCAGCACTGAGAGTCGTCCTTCATCTGAAGCCCAGAGTAGATCATTAGTTACTTTAACTAAAGCAGTCTCTGTGCTGTGTTGAGCTCTAAAACCTGACTGGAAGTCCTCGAACAGGCTGTTGTTTTGAAGGAAGTCACAGAGCTGAGCCGCCACAACTTTCTCAAGAATCTTTGAAATAAAAGGAAGATTAGATATAGGCCTGTAGTTTGCTAAAGTGCTGGAATCAAGAGTAGGTTTTTTGAGAAGGGGTTTGATTACAGCTACTTTAAAGGACTGTGGCACGTAGCCTATTGATAGGGATATATTTATTGTCTCCAACAAAGATGGGCAGACCAGGGGAACAACTTCTTTAAACAGCTTAGTTGGGATCGGATCTGAAAGGCAGGTCGATGGTTTGGAGGATGAAATAATAGAGTTAAGTTCCTGAAGTCCTATATGTGTGAAACAGTTTAGGTTAGGCCTATTTACATTTAATGGTACAGCAGGCCCAGGTGAAGGCAGGGAGTGGCTAATTTTATCTCTAATCTTGTGAATTTTATGGTTAAAAAATGTCATAAAGTCCTCACAGCTGAGGGCTAGAGGAATCATGGGCTCAATAGAGCTCTGACTTTGTGTTAGCCTGGCTACAGTGCTGAAAAGGTACCTCGGATTATTTTTATTTTCTTCAATTAGTGAGGAGTAGTATGTAGATGGACTATGTCGTAAGGCTGTCATGTATTTACTATGGCTTTCTTGCCAAAGTATTCGTGACTCCTCTGTTTTATTGGAGCGCCACATTCTCTCTAATTTACGGGTTGTTTGTTTGAGTGTGTGAGTTTCAGAGCTAAACCACGGAGCTTTCCTCTGACGTTTAATAGTTTTTTCCCTCAATGGGGCAATTGAGTCCAAGGTGGATTTTAGTAGACTAGCAGAGCTATCGACAAGCAGATCCAGTTGAGAGGGGTTATAATTAATATCATAGTTATTTATTGGATGGTGCACTGAGTTTAAGGCAGCAGGAATGGCCTCTTTAAATTTAGCCACAGCACTATTGGACAGATTTCTACTCCTAACTATTTTATTGCACAGTGCGAGATCCTCTAGGATAATGTTAAAAGATATTAAAAAGTGATCTGATAGCAGAGGATTTTCAGGGTAGACTTTTAGTTCATTAATATCAAGGCCATATGTTAGAACAAGATCAAGAGTATGATTTAAACGATGAGTAGCTTCATCAATAGTTTGAAAAAAGCCAACTGAGTCTATTAGGGACATAAAGGCTGAGCTCAGGCTATCACTATCTTTGTTGTAGTGTGAATGAGCCGTGAAATAAGGATTACTGAAGCCTTGTCAGAAGTCGCTTTTAATTGCTGGTTTCAGAGCAGCAGGACAATCACACACAGTGCTGTCACACAAACATCCACACTGTCAGAACATGAACTAACTCTCCTCCTCCTCCTCCCGCCATCATTTACTAATTCTCGTTCTACTCCCGCCAACCACGAACTAACGCAAGAGTGAGGACGCAGACCATAACAAGAGGAAACATTACAATCACATCCATTAGCTCAGGGCTGCAAATACATACGGGAACACCCAACATGGCAACCCAGACATGGCAACACAGAACAAACATGAACACGAGATTCACTTCTAAAGGGTCAGCTGTCCCGGCAACCCCATTAGTCCCCATAATTCGTTAGGTAACCAGGGCGCCTGCGCTCGCGCTCCTTGGATGTCACAGTTGAGTGGGGCTCACCAGTGACAGCGGGAATCAGTTCCCCCTGGGCAGCCTGTGGGTGGTATGGTGCAAGTCTGTTCCATTGCAACACCACGACTCGTCCCCTGATTGGCATGCACACCCAGTACACCACACCATTCAATCTGTCCTCAGCCGCCGATGATAATTTCGGCCCTGATCGCTGTGGAGCTTCGCCGGGACCCCGAAACAAGTGAACATATCCTCAACCTGCTTTTCTGTGGTGGTGATGGCGCTCTGGTCCAGCACCGCATATGCCTCCGGCTACTTGGTGAAATAATCCATGGCCACGAGAACGTAGCGGTGCCCGGCATCAGTCAGGGGAAACAGGCCAAGGATATCCACTCCCACTCACTTCATCGGGGCTCCCACGAGGTACTGCTGCAGCGGTGCTCTGGAGCGCTGGGAAGGGCCCTCCGAGCGGTGCACCTGTCACAGCAGTGGACGTGCAACTCCACATCTCTGCAATAGCCGGGCCAGTAGAATCATCCTCGGAGACAACGAAGTGTCTTAGCGTTCCCATAATGACCCGCCGCTGTTGAGCCGTGGGTCAGCTGGAGGACTTGGGGGCTGAGCGCTCAAGAAACCAGCAACTCAGAAAGTATCCTCTCTATGGCGCTTTAACACTTCATTACTTAATGACAGTAAATTTGAAAAAATTATAAGAAAAGAATGGGAGGACTTTCTATTGACAAACGACTCCCCGGAAATATCACCGTCCTTACTCTGGGAAACTGGCAAGGCTGTCATTAGAGGGAAGATTATATCATACTCTTCTTTTAAGAAAAAACAGGAACAGATGGCAGAAAAAACACTTGAAGAAAAGATCAAAAAACTTACGGAAGAATACGCAGCTAACCCTTCTGAACTTTTATGGGAAAAACTCCAAAATACAAAACTTAATCTGAATATCATCTTATCTAAAAAAACCGACTTCATTTTGCAACAATTACGATACAAAAACTTTGACTACAATAATAAATCAGGCAAATATTTAGCAAATCAGCTCAAACATAGTAAAGAAAATTCCTTTATAGCAGCAATTTCTGATAACGCAGGTCAAACTTTAAACTTACCTCAGGACATTAATAACATCTTTCATGATTATTATCAAAACTTATACTCATCAAATTTAAACCCTGACCCTGAAGATATTAAAACCTTTCTTAATAAACTAAACCTACCACAGCTCACTATAGATCAGAAAACCACCTTAGACTCACCATTAACCTTACAAGAATTACAAAATGCTTTAGATAGCATGTCAACAGGCAAAGCACCAGGTCCAGATGGGTTCCCTGCTGAATTCCTTAAACATTTCTGGTCAATGCTGGCTCCACTATTTTTCAGAGTAGTAACAGAGATCAAAAATAAAGGGCATGTAGGAGGTCACATGAATACAGCGAACATTAAATTGTTACTTAAACCAGACAAAAACCCCATATTACCCTCAAGCTATCGTCCCATCTCACTTATTAACACAGACTTAAAAATTATTTCCAAAGCACTCACATCCAGGTTAGAGAAAGTAGTACAGTCAATTATACACCAAGACCAGACAGGTTTTATTAAAAATAGACACTCCACAGACAATGTGAGAAGACTGTTTAATGTGATCAACATGGCACAGAACTCTAAAAAGAAAACAATAATCTTGTCACTCGATGCAGAAAAAGCATTTGATAGAGTAAACTGGTCATTCCTCCTAACTGTCCTTGGCAAATTTGGCTTCGGAGAATCATTCATACAATGGATCTCCACCCTGTACAATAAACCTAAGGCCTCAGTAACCACAAACAAAATAACATCCCAAAGCTTCACACTGCAGAGGGGAACCAGACAAGGCTGTCCACTCTCACCTTTGCTTTTTGCAATATTCGTTGAACCTCTCGCAGCAGCTGTACGTCAGAACTCTGTTATTAAAGGAATCCACTCATCCATCTCAGAACACAAAATTAATCTCTACGCGGATGACATTTTACTCTATTTGGAAGAACCGCAATCCTCTTTAGAGGAAGTATTTAATCTAATAAACAGCTTCTCTAAATTATCAGACTATTCCATTAACTGGACAAAATCATCAATCCTCCCTTTGACAAAAAACTCTTGGAATCCTGCACACCAAAATCCACAACACCCCTCCACCACAAATACAATTAAATATCTAGGCTTAAATATATCACCAAACTTAAATGAATTAATTAAACTAAATCATGATCCGATGTTGGACAAAGTCACAGAAGATCTGCGGAGATGGAACAATCTCCCCATCTCACTACTTGGCAGGATAGCCTCAGTTAAAATGATAATCTTACCAAAAATAAACTACTTGTTCTCAATGATACCACTAAAACCACCAAAACAATGGTTTCAAAGATTAGATTCTACAACTACAAAATTCTATACTAGAAATAAAAAACCTAAAATAAGCCTTTCTACCCTTCAAAAAAACAAAGACGAGGGTGGTTTAGAAGCCCCTAATTTCATGCATTATTACTTAGCAAACCAAATACTATATTTAACAGAATGGCTAAATCCAAAAGAATACTACAACACCTGGCTAGAAATAGAACAGTTAGACTGCAAACACATTAAACTCTCTGATCTCCCTTTTATCACTGCGACCCTCAAACATCACAACTGCTTTAAAAACCCACTAATTGCCTCCACACTGACTGCATGGTGGAAAGCCCTGGACATCACAAATGGCCAATTAAAAACTAGTATACTCTCTCCAATCTGGCACAACCCCGACTTTAAAAATAAAAAAACACCACTCTATCTGAAGACATGGGAAGAGAGTGGAATCACTCATCTCCAAGACCTTTTTGAAAATGACAAGATCAGGTCATATAACAATCTAACCCAAGCATTCGATATAAATAAAAGTAACTTTCTACAGTACTTACAAGTAACAGAGACAATAAAGAAAACCACTCCACTAGACTTAACTACGTTACAACCTCCAGAACTGGCTATATATATGAAAAAAATCTCAACAAAATCAAAAAAACTCTCAAAAATATACAGAGCGCTTTCGAACACTAACTGTAATTACTTACCAATCGCGAAGTGGGAGGCCGAACTCTCAATCACCCCGAGCACTGATTTCTGGGCAGAAATTTGTTGTAATACTTTTAAGATGACAAAAAACACAAACCTTCAGCTAATTCAATACAAGGTCCTCCACAGATCCCACATTACCCAACAGAAAATGCATAAAATGGGCTTCTCAGCAACAGACATCTGCTCTCAGTGCACCCAGAATACAGCGGATTCCTATTTACATGCCTTATGGCTTTGCTCCCCAGTTCAACACTTTTGGATTCTAATCACTGAAAAACTGTCCTCCATTTTGGACTACAGAATTCCTTTATCTCCAAATCTTTGTTTGATTGGAGACCTGACAATGCTTCAACCTCCAGCAAACCAATCACAATCAATCCTTGCGGCACTAGCCATAGCAAAAAAAACAATATTACTAAATTGGAAAGACAAAAAATCCTTAAACATAAACCAATGGCAAAATCTCCTCACAGAATTTATTTCCATGGAAAAGATGTCTGCTCTCAGAAAACAAAAAAAAATAACGTGCTTTGAGGAGCGTTGGACTCCTTTTTTAATTGCATTAAATCTAAATTTTTAAAAGCCTGATGATCTAGCCTGCAAGCGACTGCCAGCACCACTCTTTACTAACGCACTAGCCCAACTGTAGGCCGGGGCCGCCTTGGGCCTCTGGGGTGGTCTTGGTCAGGATGGCTGGGGTGGGTTGCCGGGGTGCCTTGTTGCCTCAGCACGGGTGTGCATTCCTTCTGGGTGTTCACGGGGTCCCGGGGCTGTTTGATTTGGCGCCGTTGCCCCTTGCATGTGCATCTGGTTGGTCTCTGGGGCTGGGGCCCTGCGTGCTCCCCTGCCGCTCCTTCCCCTTGCTCCCTGTCCCCCTGTCTCGTCCTCCCCCCCTCCTCCTCCTTTGCTCTTGCGCCCGCCATCCTGTGGGGTTGGGTTTGGGGGGCTCCCGTTGGCCTGGGGCGCTGGTGGGGGGGCTGTGGCTCCCGCCTGGGGGGCGGGCGGTGCCGTGCCGGGTGGGTTGGCTGGGGGGTGGTCTCGTTGGGGGCCTGGGGTGGTGGGGTCCTTGGCTCCGGTCCGGGGGGATCCGGGGTGGGGGTAGCTTTGGGGGTGGCTGCTGCCCGGGGTCGGCGATTGCCTCCTGGGTTGCTGGGTGGCGGGGTGTGGCTGTGGGTTGCTCCGTCGGCCCTTGCGGGTCCTTGGCTTGGCTCCCTGGGGCGCACCTTTGCTAGGGATGTCGCTTGCGCGACGAGCTAGGCGGGGCCCCCTCGGGGGCTTTTTGTACGACCGCAATGGCCGGGGTGTGGACGTTATGGCTAGGGGGTGGGGTGAGGGGTGCTATGGGGCCTCCCCGGGGGTCGTATTGGGCGGGTGTGCGGGGGCGCGGCGCGTGGTTCCTGGCCCGGTGGATCCGCGTTGGGATTGGCTGGTCTGCTGGCTGGGTGCACCGGGCGCCGTGGGCGCGATTCCGGGGCGGGGGTGCCCCGGGGGCGGATCCTTGGGCTACGTGTCCGGGGAGGTGCTCTCCGGCCATCTGCCCGGGGACCGGCCGCGGCTCGTGGCGGCGCTGCGCAGCCTTGGGCGGGGCGGGGCTGGTGGCCTTGGGCCCGCTGTTGTTTGGGGTGTGCTGGCGTCGGGGGGGTGTCTCGTGCCGGTGCGTGGGTCGTCGGGGATTGCCTCCGTGGGGGGGGGGGGGCTCTATTGGCGCCGTTGGTGTGGGGGGGCGGTTCCGGGCTGGGGGTGCTTCGGTACTCTGGCTTGCCGGTCCGTGGCTGGCGGGATGGCCCTGCTTGGCGGTGGATGGCGTCCTCTCTCGTCGGGGGGGCCGGGGCCGCCTCCCGGTGGAGAGTGTTGTATCGTGGCGCCGGGTGGGCCTGTGCTGGCCCTGGTGCGGGCATGGGCCTCCCCCCCGCTCGGCCGCTCCCCTTGGTGGCGGGGTGGCGTTGCTCCGGGCCGGCGGGCGGCGGGGGTCGCCCCCTGGGGCGCCGGGGGATGTTGTTGGTGCCTGGCTGTGCCCGGGGGTGGGGGGTGTCGCCGTGCTCCGCGGGGCCGGCGCGGTCTGGGGGGTGCCGTGGGGGGGGTCTCCGGCTGTGCTGTTCCGGGGCCCGCAGTGCCACTTGCCCGTCTGCGCCATCTACCCTCTCGCGTGGCCCGCCACGCGGACGGGCCCGGCTCACACTGGACAGGCCTCCTACATGTTCACTTCACCCCACTCCCAGCTGGTCTGGCTCACTCACAAAATGCACCACACACCAATACCCAACCCTTGGGGGGCTGGATGGTGGGGCTGGGGGTGGAGGGGGCCGCCACCTGTGTTACTATGTAGTGGCGTGGGGGCGGCCCTCCCACCTCTAGTTGCCCTACTAATCCCTCCAATTTTAATCGCATCTCAACATGTCACCCCCCGGAGGGTGTATCATCTTTTACACCCTCCGGCCTATTACACCACATACACATAAATCCACAGAGGCTGGAGGGGGAGCACCGCTCCCCTCCATCCCCCTTCTTTTAATTACACCCCATACATTCACCAAACACACACATTCACACAGGGGATCGGGAAGTGCCTCTCCATTGGGGAATGGAGAGGCACCATAACAGGGTGGTGGGTTGGTACACATATTTGGGCCTCTCCGGTGGGGGCCTGGCCCCTCTGTTGGTGGCTGGGCCACTGCATAGAGCAAAAGCACATCAAGATGGTGCGGTCGGGCGTGGCGGTGGGTCTCGGGGGGGCTTTGCCGGGGTCTCTCCTTGCGGGGTCTTTCCGGGCTGTGTCGGCCGGGTGGGGCGCGGGGGTGCCTCTCCCCCTTGGGTGTGGCTTGGTGCTTGCTTTGTCTCCTGGTGGCCTTGGGGGCGGGCCCCGCGGTGTGCGGGCCCGGGGCGGCCTGCCTCGCCGGTTTGGGGGGTGGGTGTGCTGGGGGGGTGCTGGTGTCCTCGCCGGGGTTGGGGCGGGGTTGCTTGGCGCCTCGGGGTGATGCTGTTTACTGGGGGGCGGCGCTAGCTGTTCCGGTGGTGGAGGTTGCTGTCGGCCGCCTGGTGGGTCTATCCTGCCGTTTGCGGACTGGTGGGTGGGTCCGGGGCATCTTTGGCTGGGGGCTGCTGTCCCGCACTTGATGTGTGCCGTTGGGGTGCCTCCGTCCCCGCGGTGGGGATCGCCGGTTGCTCGCGGGCCGGCGGGGGGCGCTGCTCCGTGGCTGGCGCTGTCCGGGGGGCGGCGGGCCCTGGGCTGCTGGCCGTGGGCTGTCCGGGGCTGTGCGGTCCTGCTGGGCCGTGGCCGGGTCCCGGGCGGGGGTGGGGGATGCGTCCCGGGGGGCTGGGCCGGGGGGCTGGCCCTGGGGGGGTCCTGGTCCCGGGGGGTGCTCCTGGGGCCCGGGGTGCTTGGCCTGCTGGCCGGGCCGGTCCTGGCGGGGGTCTTTCGGGGCGGGTGGCGCGTGCCGCGCCCTTGCGTACCTACTGGTACGGCCCCTGCTTGGGCAGTGCCCCGTGAGGTAGGGTGTCGGGGGCCGGAATAGGGGGCCACATCCCGGCGGGGCGGTCTGGCTTGGCCCTTGGAGGGGGCCCTGGCTTTAAAAAAAAAAAAAGAACTGAAGCTCGTGGCGCGGGCGGCATCAGTGAAGGGTGATCTGGGGCGCCGTGGGGGGCTAGGTTGGGGTGCCTGGGGGCCGGCGGGGAGACTCCCAGCGGCCCCCTGGTGCCTTATGCGGCTTGGGGTGTGGTCGTCCTCCCTGGGCGGGCTGCTCCTGGTGCTGCATCCGTTCCGGGTCCTTCTGGCCTGGGGTCGGGCCCCTGCTGGCTCTGGGCTCGCCGGCGGGTGCCCACTGGCTGCCTGTTCGGCGCGGTTCTGGTCGTCTGCTGGGTGTGGGCTTCGGCTCCTCCGCTGGGGCCTCGGGCAGGGAGTTCTCTGGGCCCTCCCCTCGGGGGGTTAGGCGCGGGGTGGGGTGGGGGGGTGGGGGGGTCGATGGGGTGGGGGGTCTGGGGGTTGGGGGTGGGATCGGTGGCGTGGTGCGCTGGGTCCTTGGCTCCTTGGGGCTTTCTCGGGTGTGTATGGGGGGGCGATGGCTGCCTCTCGGCTTGGGATCTTGGGGGCGTTCGGGGGACTGCTTGGCCGTGGGGTGGTCGCCGGGGGCCCTTAGGCTGCCTGCTCTTGCTGCTGGCCTGACTGCTTCTTCGGGCCCGGGGGCGGCTCTTGGGTTTTGCAGTGGCGGTACTTGGAAATACATTTGTCATGGATGCACTGGCCTTGGGCTGTGGGATAACACTCATACTGGGCTCAACCTTAGACACGTTGTTCCCAAATACCTGTTTTATGGAATTTCCACTCACCTCTTCCTCTGTTCACAGCCACCACCATTATTCCTAAACCACACACTGGTCACCAAACTGGCTTGACAACACAACAATAAACACAATATACACAACCACAATTTCACATCGCATCACTTAAAACTATTCCTCACCCATTCCATATCCTATCTTGTATCCCTCTTCCCTGCTAACTTCCCCACCCCCCTCCAACCCCTCACCTTGGTGTAACACTGCCCTCTCTTTTTTACATCCTCCCTTTAATAAAGTATTTCTTACCCTTCCCTAGGGAGGGCTGGTGACGGTCACAATTATGCAATGAAATAAATAAATTTATTTAATTGCAATAATAAAATATGCATTGCTGTCAAAAGATTGCACTTCTTGTAGTGTTAACCTTCGAAAGCATGTGCAGACAAGGTAAAAAAAAGAAAAAAAAAAAAGAAAAAAAAAAAAAAAAAAAAAAGAAAAATGAAGAAAAAAAAAAAAAAAAAAAAAAAAAAAAAAAGAAACCAGCAACTGAAGGATGTCGCCTCCTCACTCCGGAGCCTGCAGCCGCAGATACAGCATCTTGTTGTGACGTTCAATGCTGTTCCATTGGGAGTAGTAGGACTTTGCGCAGACATGGCAGCCCACTCCGGTCGCTGTCCAGCCTCCAGCCAGCTCCTCACCGCAGCCAGTGTAGTGTCAATTTCCTGCTGTTGTCTCAGCTCTGCCGGGGAGCATAGCAAACTCCTCGGTGGCCTCGGCAGCAACCGCTGTCGGTACTTAGTCCCGCTCCTCCTGGTGGTCACAGTAGTGGCACTCTACTGTCACACAGGGCCGCCAGGAAAGTGCGTCAGCGTTACAGTGGTTACGGCCAGCCCGATGCTGAATGTCAGAATCATAACTTTGCAGAGTCTAGCCACCGTGCTACCTGCCCCCCGGCTGTTTAAAGCTCATTTTATTTATTTATTTTATTTTTTATTTAACCTTTATTTAACCAGAAAAAAAAATCCCGTTGAGATTAAAAACCTCTTTTTCAAGGGAGTCCTGGCCAAGAGGCAGCAAAGTTACAACACTGAACAGAAATACATTTACATTACATTAAAATGACAGGATAACATAAGAATCAAATAAAACAATTACAGACAATTACAGTCATTAGCCCCTGCAGGTATGATCGGAAGTGCTGCATTGCTGAGACCACCACCAACAGCTCCCATCATGTCACACAATAATTCCTTTCAGCTCGGTTCAGAGCACGGCTGAAGTAAGCAACTGTGCATTCTCCATCATCTCCTTGCTGTGCCAGGACCGCTCCAACCCCCGTGTTGCTGGCGTCTGTGTCAAGGATGAAAGGTTGGCGGGATCTGGAAAAGCCAGGACCAGAGCCTCCATTAGAACTGCTCTGAGTTGGTTAAACGCGGCAGCACACGTGTCATCTCACTGGTAGGCCTGACCTCTATTTGTCAGACGGTGAAGCGGGCTGGCAATGGTGGCAAAACCTCGAATAAAACGCCAATAATAATAGGACGCCAGTCCCAGGAAGCTCCGCACCTCGCTGATATTTGTGGGAACAGGCCAGTCTCTGACAGTGGCAGCCTTGGCAGGGTCAGTGGCTACGTCTTCAGCGCCCACCACATGAATGAGAAACTCAGTCTCTTTAGCCAAAAGGCTGCACTTGGCTGGATTCAAACTCAGTCCAGCTTGGCGAATGGCAGTGAACACCTCCCGTAGGTTAGCCAGAGTACCCTTTTAACTTCCAGCGTGGACCAGCAGATCATCCAGGTAAATGACGCACCTTGTCTCGTGGTATGTCAGCCAGCACCCGCTCCAACGTTGCTGGTACGTTGCAGAGCCCAAATGGCATCACCCAAAACTACCACAGTCCCTGACTGATGGTGAAAGTTGTTTTCGGTTTAGCGTCAGGGGACAACTCCACCTGCCAGTAACAACTTCACAGGTCGAGGGAGCTGAACCAACTGGAACCAGCAATCCAATCCAGTGCATCATCAATCCAGGGGAGGGGATAAGAGTCTTTCTTAGTGGCACTATTTATTTATTTATTTATTTAAAAAAAAAAAAAAAAAAATTAGTGGCACTATTTAGACGTCGCTAATCCACACAAAACCGCCGCCAATTCCCATTTTTCTTTTTAACCAGCACGGCTAGTGCTGCCCATGGGCTGTCAGACGGCTCTATCACTCCATCAGCGGCCATCTGACGCATCAGGTCTGCTGCTGCCTGTCGCTTGGCAAACGGCAATCTGTGATGACATAAGCGAACAGGCGGGGCTGAACCCCTGTCAATGTGGTGCGGGACCAACCCCGTCTGTGTACAGTCCTCATCTTTGGCCGTGAAAATGTCCATAAAGTCTTTTAGGAGGCCCTCCAGGTCTTGCAGCTGCGTTGTAAACTCCTGCACCGCTCTCGTTGTTTCCGCGGAGGGAGAGTTGCTGGTGGAGAGGAGCCCCACTGGTGCATTAATCCTCTTGGTTATGCCCTCCTTCCTTCAACGTTGCAGCCTGATGGTCTCGACCCCCAAGGTGATGCTCGCTTATGTGGCGTTGATGCGGGCTCCCCAGTAAATATCATAAATCTTCATCTCTCAATCATTGAAACAAACTTTAGGCTTTTACAGAACATTAAATAATCATTAAATATACACTTAAATACATAAGTGGAAGTTCCCATGCTGACTGATCTTAATTCTGTCTGTTGTCATGGAGACGGAGGTGATGAGATCTAGACCAGATGATGAAACTGATGGAGGATCAGATCATGGTTTACATGTCCAGGGAGGGGGCGTGGCGCACACGCACACACACACACGCACCATCAGGAGAACTATGTTTTTCATATAATCCACCAGTATTTGCTCTTTTTAATCTCTGACTTTGCTCCTCTTTCTGTTTTCATCGTGTGTTACGACCCAACACCACTTTTGACAGTAACTAGTACTGTAACGCAATATTTTTCTAAAGAAATAACACCGTTACTGTTAGAATATGGTGCGTTTGTCCGTTACTTTGCTAGCTGCAGTGTACTTCCCGTTTACAGTGGCGCTACATATTTTCACGATAAACAGTAGAAGAAGAAGCATTGTCAGCGTGTATCTGTTTACATCACGTGCGCCAATTATGGCAAGAGCAGGACGAGCTTCTCAAAGTGGAAATACACGTATTATTTTTGTCTCCAAAAGATGCATCAGTGAAGCTAAGGTAACGCTGCGGCTGGATTTTAACGGACTGTGACTGTTATCCAGGGACAGATCAGCCAAACTATTGCACGGTATGTTGTTGTAAATATGCAGTCTGTCATTACTGCTGAGTCACTGCTAACAGCAGCTAATTAGCCTGATATGTTTAGCATTGTGTAGCTGAGAAAAATGCTGTGAATTAGTTTTTCCACATTTGTTTTTATCAGCATTTTCAACAGCAGAATGTACACCTGGAATATGCACAGCTTACTTTACATTACTGTGTTAAGGCTGAAAAATTACTGTTTTAATTTTGGAGCAGCTGTTTTGTGCTTTATATGCACATCATTTATGGTTGTTTTATAGCAGTTGATCAACAGTGGATTATTATATTATTACAGCACTGATATGAAGCTGTTTGGACACAAATGACCCAAAATAAATACTACATTCTTTAATTCTAAGTAACTCAAAAGTTACTTTTTCCAGTAATGCATTACTTTTTGGTCTAAGTAATCAAAATAGTAACTAAGTTACTTTGTTAATGAAGTAACTAGTAACGGTAACTAGTTACTTTTTTTCAGTAACTAGCACAACACTGGTTACGACCCACAATAAAATTATGAGTCGAACAATGGACACATGGGCAGGATCAGACAAAGATGTTTATTTTATAGCTTTATTAACTTATTGACCCAGACCACCTATGACCACATCAAAGCAAACAAACTAACTGAAAGGAGGACCTGACAGGACAGCCAAAAGGAACAAACAGGGTGTGAGACTAACCCTATTCAGGGCCATCGTCTTGGTCCACACCCAAAATAAACCAAGGAAAAATTCAAACCAAGTTTACCATAAAAGAACACATAACTACCATCCTGCCAGGCCAAAAGAAGATAAACCTCATGTAGCTCTGTCCTCAACCAACTAGATGGTTCAACAGCCTGCTCTGCTGATCGTTCCCAGCGAAGCTAGCTGCACAGCTGGGAGTGACGAGCTTCCAGCTGTGCAGAGTTCCTGGGACGGAGCAGAAAGAAATCTCTGGGTCTTTATAGGAAAAAATAGATAAGGAAAATTATGTGCCTGCAGCACATAACATCGTGTGACGATTCCATCAAAACAAAATGGCATCTTTGTTTATTCCGTCACGTGTGAGTAAAATTACCGTAATGACAACTGGTGGAATTTCTCAAATAGAGCAAATATTAGCAGAGTTAAAGTCCTATAAACAGTGACGTGCCGTGACCACTAGGGTTGGGTAGGCACGTTGCAAATCCAGACCACCAAAGACAATTTCATATGTTTCTGCTGTCAAGTGTTAATTCAATTCAAATCAATTTTATTTATATAAAGCAATTTCCAACAAAATCATCTCAATGCACTTATCAAAATATAAAATTCATAATAAGAAAGAAAAAACCCAATAAGATCCACATGAACAAGTATTTATCATCTAACAAAATCAACATCATAAACACCATTAAAGAAACATAAACATTATTTAATATAACCTCCATACTCTCCAACAACATATATCTCATGACACGACAGCACATCTGTTGTTTGTGTTGGAAACACAGAAACATGGAGAAAATGACAACAACAACAACTCAGAACATCCTCAGTGAGGAGCATCCACAAAGTCAATCCTTCCTTTTGTTCCATTCACTGTAGAAAGTACCAACAATGTTCTGACCTTAGCTTTGCTGAAGGTCTGGTAGCTCAGGTGTTGGTCTCCATCTTTTAAAAGATGTCGTTTTTCCTCAAAAAAAGTTTCTTTATCATCTCTAGCACTGTTATCCCGCCCACTAGCTAGAGAACGTAGCAGCAGCCACACTGGATAATTCACTAATGCACTGTGAACGTACGTATAGCATTTAGCATAGCGCAGTTATGTCCAAAGGCACATCTCTACACTGCCTTTGTACGTAAATGGTTTTCATCTTGGGGACTTGACTGCGCATGCGCAAACACGTAAAATCACGCAATGAGAACGGAGGCAGAGGAGCAACGTGCCTTTGGGAGGGGGCGTGGCCTCCCTCTGCCTTACAGTGGAGCGAAAAAAAAAAAAAAAAAAAAAAAAGACAGCTGTTCCAGGAAATAGCGCTGTTTAGTCATTTGGGCTATGAAACGCCTAAAATGCGGAAACTTTCAAACTTATAGGTACTGTAGGCTATTGGAAATGAAAAATAAATAATTTATAATTATATGATAATTAAAAAAAAAAAAAAGAAGAAGAAAAAAAATTATAATTAAATAATCAAAATATCAATTCACCCTTGGGTAGGCAATATAAATAATTTGTAAAATATTACCAAACAGCCTGGATAAGATGTGAAAAGAGTAAATGTTATGGTTACCCTACTATTGTGTCAACATGGTAGTGTTGTGTTCAAGACCGCACTATCCGAGACCAAGACTTGCCCGAGACCAGAATGCACCGAGACCAAGACAAGACCAAGACTTTCGGGAGCCGAGACCGAGTCAAGACCAAGACCATAAACATTTTTTTTTCAATTTAAAAAAATATATAAATAAATAAAATTATGACAAGGTTCAACAGTTAAATAACATCTCTCTTTAATTTTAGTTTATTTTAAATACATTTGACGGACAAAAAAGGTGCCTGCAAAAAATTATCTAAAATATTAAAACTACTACTGATAAATTCACAATTATTCTACATATTTGAAAACAATATTTTTATGTCAGCTGAATGTACAGCAAGTGTTTAAAAGCATTTCTCCCAATAAATAATGATTCTTGATTCTGATTCTTTCAGTTGTTCAGGTTTAACACGTCACAGATTTCACAAGATAATTTTTTTAGTTTGAAAAAGCCTTTAACAGGTTATTTTTATTAATTCACTTAGTTGATATAGTTTAATTTGGTTACTGTAATATAACTAGGATATTCAATTAACAAAGGTTTCCAACTGTAACTGTAAAAGTGAAACTTTCTGAAATAAAACTACAAACAAGTTGTCATCAGTGTAAAAAAACATAGATCTACAGGTAGATGTGAAACTAAATAAAACAAACTCAACCCCTGGAACAGTCATGTGACAAATTAATCAATAGTTCTTGTTGAGAATTATTATTATTATTCTGGAAACAGAAACTATAAAAATTAATTATATTGTGAACCTGTTTATATTGTAGGGAACATATTGTAAACATACATGTAATTAGAGTCTAAAGACACAAAAAAAACACCACTTTGAAAGATAATAGACTAATATAAGACCTCTTTACAGTTATTTGACTCATTCTGTGATGCGCGGCGATGACGCGCTGGTGACGACATAATCCAAGATGGCGGCGGCCCGGACTACAGCCGATATTATGTAATAAAGCCTTAAAAGACATGAATATAATGAAAAGAGTGAATGGACAGAGACATAAACATGTAGACTTATTAAACACACACACAGACTTATTAAACACACACACAGACTTATTAAACACACACTGACCTCAGTAAACACGGTAAAAGGAACAGGCTTCACCGCTCGGCTGGCACTAGGACCCAGAAGCAGAGTAAGTGCGTCACCTATCCAGCCTTCACAGACTGTAATATCATCAGTTTAAACCGTAGCCACACACACACACACACACACACACACACACACACACACACACACACACACACACACACACACACACACACACACACACACACACACACACACACACACACACACACACACACACACACATTAAGGAAGGTTGTGGTCATTATACAGGGTGGATTAAATAATGACTAAAGGATTGTTTTATCACATTCTTCTCTGTGTTATTATCACATTATAAAAAAGGTTAAAAATAGCAGGAATTAGTGCTGGTCTACAACGGTCTTGACGGAAAATCCCGAGTCCAAGACAAGACCGAGTCAAATGCTTCAGAGTCCGAGACATGACCAAGACCTTTAAAATTTGGTCTCGAGACCAAGACCGGTCTTGACCACCACAACACTACAACATGGACATGATATTTATTCAAGATTAACAAAATGATGAATTCATCATAAATGAATTAGTTTACACTCCCAGCTTTACCTGAAAGTAAGACTGGTCCATTTGATTTAGGCAAAATTCCAGCGTTATTACAAAGTTTCATCACACTTTGAAGGATAGAATGTGTCTCTGAGCTGTAGATGGTCATTGTTCTAATAGTTTTATCATCTGAACGCATCACATGAGCCACAATAACAACACAGCAATAACATAAAGCTGAGAGTAAAGACAGACTTCAGGATTTACACCATGATTTATATCATCGTCTGTGTCTGTAGTTTGTTTGTCTGTAGTTTTCAGCTTCAAACATGGCGGCTGTTTTTTCCCGCTCAGATCACAGCTTGCTCCTTTAAGGCTCCTCCCCTCGTGACGGTGACACATCGAATGTGTGGTTGTTATGGAAACGCCTATCCATCATTTGGTCGGTGTTTGTCTGCGACTCCGCCTTCTGGGACAGGTAAGCACACGCCCTCAGTATAATCTCTGTAAACTACTGTTAGCTGCTGTTAGCTACTGTTAGCCACTGTAAACTACTGTTAGCTACTGTTAGCCACTGTAAACTACTGTTAGCTGCTGTTAGCCACTGTAAACTACTGTTAGCTGCTGTTAGCCACTGTTAGCTGAGCTCCACCGGCCGCGCTAATGCTAACGCTAGCTGCTGCCTTTAAATGTGGACTAGATAAAACATCAGACATCATTTGGCTAATGTGTAACCTGATACTCTGATGACGTCACCTGCAGCGGACGCTGCACCGGTGTGTCGCTGTCTGCGGTGCTAACGGCTACTGCTGCCACACTTCATTCAAAAAGTCCAACATTTAACCAATAACTGTTTATATATTCATTGAAACCAGCCATAGATTGAGAAACTCTTCTTCTGCTGTCAGATTATTTATTATGGGACTATTCGGCGTGATTATATAGTTTAAAATAAAAAATCTGCCCCAGGGCAGCTGTGGATATAATAGTAGCTTACCACCACTAAGTGAGGAGTGAAAGAATAATGCCTTCATTCTGTAAAGCACTGTGAGTGTTTATGTAACTTTTATTACATTTCTTTAGGGGTTGGTAGGTACATTCTGTTCAGTTCATGTCCCACCATGAGTCATCATAAAGTATCATTCAATTCTTACATTTAAAGAACATTTGTCCATCCTAAGGTTATTAAATGTAGAGTTTAGGTTTCAGACTTAGGTTTCAGACTTTTACATTTTACATATTTGTAAATATAAAGGAATGTTCATTAATAAGTTTGGTGAGATATTGGGTCTTAAAACTAAAGCATCACATGGAATAATTACTTTTTAAACCAACAGTTAACATGAAATATGGTTAGATATAAATATCTGTTATATTATGTCAGTAGTTGTGTTTGTTGAGGGAAACCATACATAATGTGTGTGTGTGTGTGTTTTCTGTTGTGCGTCACTAAACCAATGAAGCATCTGTGTATGTCGTCATTCCCCTCCTAGCTAAACGCAGACGCTAAAGTAGACGCCACACACAGGAAACCAGGATGAGTACTTCCTGTGATGCTGTCAGCTGCTCCATCAAACCTGCTGTTCACCTGCACATAGGACACGCCCCTTCTAACGCCGCTCGCTCCGGTGTGTGCGTGGTTGACGTCCACCTCCCGTTCGGAAAGCCTGTCAACGTAAGAGCCTGGTATCCATGGTAACCATGGAACCCTTCCTGTTCCTTTAAACCAGTTCCTTCCTGTTCTTTCTGGTCCAGATCGAGCGGATCAGCTTTAAGAACTTCTACACAGCGTCTCTGTCGGTGCGTCTGCTCACCAAGGAACCAACGTCTCTGTGTAAATGGCTGACAGCGATCAGAGACGTGAGTCTGATGGAGAACCCCCACTGTGAGGACGGAGCACAGGATTACTGCAGCCTGATCAGAGAGCAGGTGATCAATACATACAGGTGCTATTGTCTGATCAATAGTCAGTTATTGATTATTAATGCTTGTGATCAGATGCTGGTGGAACCTGATCATGTGGTTCAGATCAGATTGATCCTCAGACAACCGTCAGCAACGTGGACGACCTTTGACCTGGAGGAGATTAACATTTACACACACACACACCAGGTTAGAAACACACACACACACACACACACGTACGTGTCTAACTTTCACTAAACTTACCTAATGTCAGTAGTTAAGTGTAGTGACAGGTGTGTAGTGTGTGAAGCTATAGTGATCATGTGACCTTCACTATGTAGCACCGTCTACGTGACATATAAACACTTAGAAATAATGATTAGGTGTCCAGGCGTACACACGTGTGTACGTCAGTAAGTGTGTGTGTTGTATCCTGTCCAATCACAGCAATGATCTGACTCAGTGTGTAACACTACAGTCACTACCACTCTATGAACGAGTGTAGTGACACAGACTGTAACCAGACTAAATGGTGGTCTGTTATACACTCACACACACCTGTGTTTACATGTCACGTAGACGGTGCTACATAGTGAAGGTCACATGATCACTATAGCTTCACTCACTACACACCTGTGTCTACGTGTGACTGATATATTTATGTTGTTAGGTGTACATCCAGGTGTGGTGTAGGTGTGTATCCACTTTAATGTGTATGTACATTATAGCGTCGTGCTTGTGCATTTACCCATTCTAAGTCTATGGGAAATGTAGATCAGACGTGCAGGCGTAGGGTATGGGTTCGTTTACGCGTTGGACTGGTGCGCATTAATTTAGAAGCGATCTACCCCCCATACACACACACATTCTAAAACAGCCTCAATCTGTTTTCAGGACTCAGAGGAGGTCTCTGATTGGCTGTCAGAGCTGACACTGGTGGATCAGGATCCTGATCATGTGCAGGTTAGTGTGTGTGCACGCTCTGTAACTACCACACTGGTTAAGTTCAGGTAAATCACCACGGTAACTGATTCTAAATGATCAGTGAGTATTGAAGCCCCGCCCCCTGACCAATTAGAGTGGGTGTGTCCTTCTCTATCATTGGTGGCTGTGATCACATCCCACAGACTGTGAGCTTTAGCTCCACCCATTGAACACACTAGAGCTCACTGTGATTGAGTCTAATGATCATTGATCAATCAGTCATTAACTGTTACACACTAATGACCAGGGTAAAGGTCTATCACATTGAAAGGTGGATGAAAGAGGAGCCAACGCTGACATGCCCCCAAACACCTAGGACACAGCGTCCAATCAGCTGTTGGACACAGATTGAGCTGAAGTGAAAACTTCATCAAATATTAAGCTGTGTCCTAATGTTCCCTCCTATCTCCTTTCCTATCTCCTTTCCTATCCACTGTTCCGTCCCCCCAGGAAGTGTTTAGGTGGCGGCCATGATAAAGAGTGTCTGAGTTCTCTTTAAGCTCAGGAAAAGAGGTTCAATGCTTCCTTTATAACCTCCTTTAGCCTAGGAAACACTGATACATCCTTTACTAAAGGAAACCATATAATGATGACCCACAATTCATTGCGGTGACAACATTTAAAGGGACACACACACCAGAGCGTTTACGGAAACTCAAGATGACCGACAAGTAACGTAGATCATGTAAGTTACTAATGTAATAATATGAACAACTTTAAATAATGTAAAACCTATATATTATATATAGTACAGACATATAATCAGATTATAACTGACAAAACAGACACTCTGTGGTTCTAGAAAAATGATCAGAGACATTTTTAACCACATGATGTTTTATTAATCATAATTAATATTAGTGAGTAGAAGGTGAGTGTGATCAACCATTCTCTATGTGACGTTCTTTAGTTTACCTTTAGTTCCTCGTAGCCATGGTAACCTCTTTTCCTTTGATTTACATTCAAACCATATGATTTATGACATTATATCAGTGAAAGTGTTAGAAATGAGCTTTTAGTTTATTTTAGGAATTGTGTAGTTTTTTCACCACGTCACTGACCTTCACAGTGTCAGATTATTACGTCACCTAGTGGAAGTGTGTCTGATTGTATAAACAACTTTTCCTAACTCCTCTCCTAACACCTTTCCTTAACCCTGATGTCATTCACAGGGTTAAGGAAAGATAGATAGGAAAGGAGATAGGAGGGAATAATCATATGTAGCCTGAGAGTTTTACTGTGTCTAACTCACCTGTCCAGGAGCTTCCAGACTCCCAGAGTGTTTCCTGTAGCATTCAGCAGATGTTAGCACTGACTGAGGTGATGAAGAACAACCAGAACTCTTCTTCCATAGGACGCTACCAGGTAACACACACACACACACACACACACACACACACGCGCGCGCGCGTTTTTAATAACGTGTGTATGTTCCAGGTGAACGGCTGTTATGATGTCAACCTTCTGTCTCTGTAAACTCACCTCACAATATTTTATTGTGACAGTCTAATCACACTTCCTGTGTAATGATATTGTTTATGATGAATAAATAAATAAACTCTTGTGAAGTGTTTTTATTATAAAACACATGCAGTGTTTTCACACACAGTGTTGTCTAACAGTGTGTGTGTTGTTGTGTAGTATAAATCACACAAGTTGACTACACACTCCTTTAATGAATAAAAATTAACAATCCATGCATTAGACAGGTACCACACTGATGATGTCTCACGCACACACACACACTATCAGGGTTTGCTATAATCCTCCACAGCTGTAATCGTTGCTTTGCAGAAGAAACAATCTTTGTTGTTCATCAGATGTTGGTTTATACACGCCCTGAAAAACAATCAATACAAAGTTATATCATTAATACAACATCATCATCATAATATTATATCATTAATACAACATCATAACATTATTATAACATTAACTCATTCAGTGCCAAAGACATAATATTACATAAATTGCGTTTTTTCACAGAAGTTGCTAGGATACACTGTGATGGAGTTCTTCTGTGAATATGAGGCTTCTCTGTTGATGTAGTGACCAACTGTGCCCTGAAGATGGCAGCAGTGCACCTTTAGATGAGAGATTAGCCACTGATGCTACCATTAGCTAAGGAGGAAGAAGCAGGAGGAGGGAGATTATGGTGCTATGAAGTGATATTATAAAGTATCCAGCAGCTCACAGCACCACATACTAACAACATGTGTAGACCTGAGTGGATTATTGATTATGTTGTGATCATGAGATAAAACCATCAACTAACCGGGCTAAACGGGTCATCTCTGTGTGTCGGGAGGAAGAGGAAGTTACGGCTGTGTGATTGACGGGGGCAGATACAAAATACAGTAAAAAAAACATTCAACTGTGAGCCAGATATCTAAATAATAGGTGACCTGTAGGTGGCAGCAGAGCACCTTTGGTGGAGAGATCATCCATGATGAGCAGAGCTCAGAGGGAGAGGAAATGAGTTCATGAGACGGAAAATGATGCTGAAGTTCCCACCAGTTCACACTCAACCAGAGCATGTGTGGAACTAAGTGGACTATTGAGATGGTGGTGATGGTGAGAGAAAACCATCAAAAAATGGGGAAAATGGTGACACTCAGCTTGTCCAGGAGGAGGAGGAAGTTACGTGTGCAGAATGATGGGGGGAGAGACTTGGAGGAACGCCAAAATACAGTAAGAAATCCATTCAATTCTGACATAGTAAAATAATAATAATGTTACAATCAAAAGCCTGGTCTCTGTGTTTTTGTAGTTTTATAGAAGGAAACTAATGAGGAGGTTTCACTAAAGCAAATTTTAAAAATAACTTCAAAGTCACTAATAGATTTTTTTCAGAAAAAGACATTTTTCTCAGCTTTTTGTCACAAACTGGTGATTTGTGTGATCTGATGATTACAGAAGAACAAAACAAGCTAGAAACTAAATTATTTTTCTGATGAAATTAGAGACTTTCGGAATCAGATTTCAGATTATTTCAGATAATACAAAATATTCTGTGAGTCTTTAAAAATCAGTCAAAATGCTGAAAAATGGCTGGTACTGAATTAGTTATTATGTACAGTATATGTCACATTTGTCATGTTGATACTAAATGCTACAATACACTTAAATTGTGTTATACTAGATGTGTCCACATTGATCTATACTATTTGTGTCACCGTCCACACAGATCTATCCTAGATGTGTCACAGTCCATATAGATCTATACTAGATCTACTGTAGATCTCCCATTAGTCTTTTTAACCAGATAAACTATTTCAGTCATGTTTTAAACATGTTGAACATACAAAATCAGCTCTGATGATAGATCTGATTATGAACTGATCTATAGATCATGGTATTCACTCTTGATTAAAGCATTAAAACAGCTCTATTGATACTTATTTATGTGACAACTTTTAATGTGTTTTACATCTTTCACAGTGTGTGTGTGTGTGTGTGTGTGTGTGCGTGAGACTCACTTGCAGGACTTGTGCTGACAGGGTTTGAAAGAAGCTGAGATTGTGTGAGCGTAACATATCGGACACAGATCATCTTCACTGGTGGGCTGGAACACACACACAGTTACACACACAGTTACACACTCATTGAAGCCTTATATAAGGTTCTGAGTCAAACTGAAGCCATAGCTCTACGTAAACGTAGACCCCCACGCAGTAACCAATCCTCGAGGCGACTTAGAACATAAGGGCTGAGATTGGTCCACTCCAAACCTTAGCCCCCGTCTCTGCCTTTTCCAGACACACCGCCGTGTCTCAACGTTTAACGTAGCGATACGAGAGTTGTTTCTACAGATTACACTTCTTACAGTGTAGACCGTTGACAGCATGTGCAGACAAAGAAAAAACTTTTTTTTTTTAAATTGCAGCCTTTGCCATTAGAAAATCACCTTTTATGATATCACGATAATATTGCTGACAGTGCGCTCCATACACTTTTATACGTTGCATGTGTTTCTATTGAAACCGTTCTTTTAATGTTTGCGTCCAACTAAACCCACACATGGTTAGGTACAGTAGGTCAGTAATAATCAAGAAATTATTTACATTTTAAAATGCTTAAACATAAAACATCGTTTTTTCTGTGACCAGAAGATAAAAAAGGGCTTTTTAATGCTAATTAGTAACCACGCACACAACCCTAGAGGCACGGTGGCTAATGGCATAGCGATGCGTTCTCTCGCATATCTGGATGTTGGTCGACCGTTGGCCTACCCAACAGCAAAGGTCCAGAAGCAGAACCGTATAGCAGGCTTTAGTCACATGCACTGTTACTCACTGTAACACACACACTGCAACACACACACAGCCTTACACACTATTACTCACTGCTGTGCTGGCTGCAGCCTGCTTTGATTCCTCGGTCAAAAACTCCAACATCTGCTGCACCTTCACCTTCTCCTCATCACTGATGTAGTCCACGTCTGAACACAGTTACACACACAGTATCAGGTCCTGTCCAGTGCTGTTGACTGTAGGAGTCCCTACTCTGTGTTCCAACCAGCATAGGGGGCTTTTCTGTAGTTTAGTCCTTTTTTAATGTGAACCATGTGTTAATGCTGCACCGTCTATTTAAGATTCAGATATCTTTATTGTCACTGTACAAGTAGAACAAAATACTGCTGAAGCAGTCCAGTAGATGCCATATCAAAAGCATAAAAGTATACAAAACACTACAACCAAGTTTATAAATATGAATATGGATCAATAACGCAGTATAAATGGACAGTCTGCAGCTGAATAAATATATTGCACTTAGTTGTGGGTCTTGGGGGGGGTTTCTTCAGTGTTTGCAGAGTGTCAGTGAATAAACTCTTCCTCTTTCTCCCAAGTCTCAGAAAGACACATAAAGCTCTTCTCTAAGAAAAAGGTAACTCAAAGAAAAAGACTTATTCGCTATTGAACAATCCAATGTGGAATCTGGATGACGTCACGGAGGCAGTGTCTATGGGGGATTTGTCGGAGGCACGTCCAGTGGTCACGTGGGCTCCAGCTGGTCCTTGCAGGTAGAGCCAATGTAAACACGGAAGTGGATGATGGTGACAACGGTCTATGACCACCACTCCAGCGCTGTGAAGGGTCCAGGGCACTCATTGAAGTCTGAGCAGGCAGCAGCATGGACGTTAAGGAAAAGAATCCGGTGCAGGCACCAAGCGTGTTCCCAGCGGCCAAAGACTGCGGAACCCAAGTGTGGTGCAGCACACCTACACCTGACCTGGACTCCCGACCATGAACCTCTTTTCCTGGTGTCCTCCCCTCTGACCTGGTGTCCTGGCTCCCCGTTGCCGGAGCATTGGTGTTGTACCTCGTCAATCTCAAGTTGTGATAGCAGTTGCCGTTTGTGGATGTTGGAACACTGAGCTACTAGTTGTTTCGCCGTGAGTTTGGACTGTGGGTCCATTCCTGTTCTCACATCTCGCCCATTTCCTCCTTGTTCCAGTAGCCCATTTTACATCGAGACGCTCTGGTTCCCCAGCACCTGACGCAGACCTTGTTTGGCCGGGCGACGTCTGAGCCAGCATGTCATTCATTTAATTGTCTCTCATCATTGTATGAGGTAGGCAGTAGCGTGAAGGGTCTTGCCTAAGGACCCACACTGGCAGCCCATTTCGATTCGAACCGGGGTCTTCTGTGTGCAAGTCGGGTGACTTACCACTTGAGCTAGCCAGCCGCTATATATATATACACACACACACATATATATATACACAAACAAACAAGGTCTGTGTCAGGTGCTGGGAAACCAGAGTACCTTGATGAAAAATGGGCTACTGGAACAAGACTGAAATGGGCGAGGTGCAATAACAGGGCTCTGTTTGGAATGCTACTACTCCAGTAACCCTAGTCAGAGGGGCTACATGCAAAGGATATGGGAGAAATGATTACTACGAAACCCACAGTCCAAACTCACGGCGAAACAACTAGTAGCTCAGTGTTCCAACATCCACAAAAGGCAACTGCTATCACAACTTGAGATTGATAAGGTAAAACACCAATGCTACGGCAAGGTGGAGCCATGTGGCCAGGTCAGAACGAAGTTAACACCAACCCCCCCTCCAGAGATTGGGTACGAAACCAAATTAACCACAATCACGCTGAACAAGGCAGCGACTGACCTGAAAAATAAGATCATGGCAAAAATATTCACCAGGCAACCACGAAGCCAACTACAGAGGTTAAGTGAAGTATCATCAGAAAGTCTCGTAGAAGATGTGAATGTAGCTCTAAGAGCAATACCTACATCAACCATCACTGAAACCAATGAGCTGATATCCTCCACAGCAGCAGTGATCCTAGAGACACTTGGCTATCGTAAGAGCAACCATGAGATGAAATACCCACTATGGAAAAGAAGGCTGGAAGCTAATATCAAGGCAGCGCGGAGAGAAGTGAGCCAATTGACAGAGGCCCTGAAAGGTGCAATGAAGAAACAAGTCCCCAAGAGGTACACCCAGATGCCCATATCTGAAGCATTGAAAACTGCCAAACAAAGGCTCCAAGCCTTGGCCAGCTGCCTAAAGAGATACACGAGAGACAATGAAGCCAGACGAATAAACCAGCTGTTCGCAACTCAACCAGCAAGAGTACACTCAATGGCAGGGGAGCAATAGCAGAGCAGACCCACCAAGACTGGAAACTGAACAGTACTGGAAAGGCACACACACCACAGCAACCTCCCTGAACAGAATCCAGTTACCATCACAGTGGCAGACGTCCAAGAAAGAGTCTCAGGTATGAAAAACTGGACAGCACCAGGCCCTGACATGATACACGCCTACTGGCTAAAGAAACTCACGGCACTCCATGAGCGCTTGGCAGCACAAATGAACCAGATGCTGAGAGATGGGAATCACCCTGAATGGCTAACCAAAGGGCGCACAATCCTGATCCTGAAGGATCCCTCAATGGGTAGTTACATCCAACTATCTGCCAATAATCTGCCTCTCCACAACGTGGAGGCTCATGTCTGGCATCATAGCAGCTAAGATAAGCGGGCACATGGATCAATACATGAGCACAGCTCAGAAGGGAATTAGTAAAAATACCAGAGGTGCCAAACACCAGCTCCTGGCTGACAGAACAGTCGATAGAGACTGAAGAACCAGAAACACTAACCTGAGCACTGCCTGAATTGATTACAAGAAAGCCTACGACTCAATGCCACATACTTGGATCATTGAATGCTTGGAGCTATACAACATAAACAGGACTCTAAGAGCCTTCATTGCAAACTCGATGAGGCTGTGGAAAACTACCCTTGAGGCCAATGGTAAGCCACTTGCACAAGTTTCCATCAAATGTGGCATATACCAAGGAGACGCCCTATCCCCACTGCTGTTCTGAATAGGTCTGAACCCCCTCAGCCAAATAATCAACAAGACTGGCTATGAATATTGACTCAGGAACGGGGCCACCATCAGTCACCTCCTCTACATGGATGACATCATGCTGTACGCTAAGAATGAGTGAGACATAGACTCACTGATTCATACCACCCGGATCTACAGCGCAGACATTGTGATGTCATTCAGACTAGAGAAGTGTGGTCGGATGGTGACTAAGAGAAGGAAGGTAGTCCACACAGAAGGGGTCTCACTCCCAGAAGGAACAATAGCAGACATTGAGGACAGTTACGAGTACCTCGGAATCCCACAAACAAATGGCAACCTCAAAGAGGTGACAAGGAAAGCGGCTACGGCCAAATACCTCCAACAAGTAAGGCGTGTCCTAAGAAGCCAGCTCAATGGGAAGAACAAGTCCCGGGCTATAAACAGCTACGCCCTGCCAGTAATCAGATACCCTGCAGGAATAATAAGCTGACCAAAGGATGAGATACAGACCACAGATGTTAAGACGCAAAAGCTCCTAACCATGCACGGAGGGTTCCACCCCAAATCCAGCACTCTGAGACTGTACGCTAGCCGTAAGGAAGGAGGCCAAGGACTAGTGAGCATGAGAGCCACTATCCAGGATGAAACATCTAAGATCCATAAGTACATCAAGGACAAGGCTCCAACAGATGACGTGCTCAGTGAATGTCTCAGACAATGGGGAACAGAAGATGAGGTGCTGGAGGTTCCATCATGGGAGGACAAGCCCCTACATGGGATGTACCACCCAAACATAACTGAAGTGGTGGATATCAGGAAATGGTACCAATGTCTAGACAGAGCTGGACTAAAGGACAGCACAGAGACACTCATCATGGCTGCACAGGAGCAGGCCTTGAGCACCAGAGCAATAGAGGCCCAGATCTACCACACCAGACAAGACCCCAGGTGTAGACTGTACAAAGAGGCCAATGAGACAATCCAGCACTTGGGGCAGTGACCCCCAAACTGGAAGAATGGCTACAGCAGATCCCAGGAATTACATCAGACATCTCGGTCCAGAAAAGTGCAGTGTTAGGAACAGCAAAGAAGACCCGAGCTTGAAGGAAAAAGAGACCGCCCGCGGTGGGTTAGGAAAAGTTTTTTTTTTTTTTTATCAGGAATGAGTAACTAACTACATTCATCACCTTCACCTATTACACTATGAGTGTTGGGCTTTAAAGTAAGGCTGAAACAAAGATGAAATAAACTAAATAATTCAATAAACTTGACCCTCAGAGAGTTACACAAACATTTACTGACATTTCCTTAGACTCCCTACAACGCTCAGACACCCTATGACCCCCCCTACGTTGGGAAACATCCCTGGTGCAGTGCTGTGTAACCAGACACAATGTTTTCTATTACTGCAGGAATTACTCTGACACAGGTCCCCACAGCACCCTTAGGAGTGTGTTACTGTGTGTGTGCGTGTGTTGCTGTGTTTGTTACTCTGTGTGTGTCCCCTCAGTAAACAGAATAAAGACAGATGATGAAAACACACACAGTAAACAGGGCTGCGATGCCACAGCAGGTTGCCATGGTAAAGGCCTCTGTCCCCATGGCAACAGGGAGGATGCTGACAGCTGTGATAAAAGAGCTGACCACACACACACACACACACACACACACACACACACACACACACACACACACACACACACACACACACACACACACACACACACACACACACACACACACACACACACACACACACACACACACACACACACACACCAGGACTCACATGAGTGCAGTGAGAAGTGTTTCCTCTCAGAAAAGGGCGGAGCCATGGCTGAGCTCAAAGAGCTGACCGCCAGACGGGCAGGGCCAGCAGAGGAGTGGGCAGGGCCAGAGGAGGGGTGGGCGGAGTCAGCCTCTCCCAGTAGGTGCTGGATGGAGTGGAGCTGGAAACACGGGTCAGAGAGGAGGACGGACGCCGCTCTGCAGGTTCTGATAGGTTCATAGTGATTATTATCATGTGACCAGGAAGCAAACGATTGTGTAGTAGAACACCAACATTACATTCAAACACAATCCACCATCTACACACAGTCCTCTAACCCCTGTAACACACTCATTCTACTCACACATAGTCTAGCACCAGGTGTTTTCATGGAGGCAGACCTGCTAATACTCTATCATGATGCTAAAGCTAACAATGCTAACAGTTCCTGATTTGTGCTTTTCTGATGTTTTATCTCTATCCCAACTAACTCCAACCAGTGGAGCAGATGTTCTCAACCTCTGGCTCTGGTTCTAACAGACATTTATTCATCTTCAAAGTGAGTCGTTTCTCTCCATTGTAGCTGATGGTGTTCATGGGATTTTATTAAGAATTGTATATGTTGATGATCACTTAGAGATGACTATTGTTGTAACCAGTACTATATAAATAATGTTGAACTGAATTGAACTGTGTATGTTTCTGTGTGTGTGAGTGTTTTTTAACCGTGTGTGTGTGTGTGTGTGTGTGTGTGTTTCTAATCGTGTGTGTGAGCTGCAGCCACATCCTGTTTGTGTGAGCTGTGTGAGAGCAGCCAATCAGAGTGTAGGATGTAGAGAGGAGAGCAGGGAGCGTTAGAGCGACTCAGCTCATACACACACACACACACACACACAGAAGAAGAAACACAGTAGAGCGTTCCATGTATGATGCTAACGTGCTGCTAGCGCTCCAGGATTAGGCTCCTCCTCCTGGCTCCACCATGGCTCAGAGGCTCCTCCTCCTGCTGGGTGTGGTACCCGTCCTGTCCTCGCCACTGTCCAGCTGCCCACTCACAGCTGACCTGCTGTGCTGCAGTGGGCGGGGCCTGCAGTGGGTGCCCACACAGATGCCCGCCTCCACTGTCACGCTGGACCTGAGCCACAACCTGATTGGTCAGCTGCAGGCCGACAGCTTCCTGGGTTTGACCCGGCTAGAGACGCTGCGAATGGCTCACAACCGTGTGGGCGGAGTCCAGCAGGGCGCCTTCAGGAACTGCTCCGGAGCTCTGCTCAGACACCTGGACCTATCGTCCAATCAGCTGCGTGCTTTGGAGCAGCACTTCTTTGTAGAGCTGACGGGACTGGAGGAGCTGCTGCTCTTTGATAACCACATGGTGCAGGTGGAGGGCGGGGCTCTGGGGGGCCTCGTCCACCTGCGCCGCCTCTACCTGAGCCACAACCACCTCACTGACTTCCCCTTCTTCTCACTAAGCCACGCCTACCTGGTGCTACTGGACCTATCGTCCAATCGGCTGCCCCGCCTGCCGCTGTGGGATGTCCTGGCGCTGCCCCCCTCCCTGCAGCAGGGGCTTTACCTGCACGCCAATCCCTTGCTGTGTGACTGCAGCGTGCTGTGTTTGTTCAGGCACTGGCAGCAACTAGGCCACGCCCCTGTCACACTCTTAAAGTCAGAACACGTGTGTCTGGACTTGGGAGTCCAACGCCACATCATCCACTTCCTGCTGCATCCACGCCTGCTGCAGCGCTGTGAGGCCATGGAGGAGGAGGGGCGTGGCCTCAGCGTGACAGTGAGGGAGGGGGCATCGCTGCTGCTGCACTGCTCCGCCCCCCTGCCTGGCATGTCCTTCCTGTGGGTGGCGCCCAGCTCAGAGTGGGTGGTCCCTCCAGGAAACGGCGACTCTCTGAGGATGTTTGCTAACGGCAGTCTGGAGATCGTAGCAGCGGGTGAGCATGACTCAGGGACGTACCAGTGTGTGGTGTTCAACTACACTTGGCAGGTCAACGTGACCGTGCTGCAGACAGAGGGCCACGCCCCCCTGGCCCTCAACACGGGCGTCACCACCCTGCTGGGCTGTGCTGTCAGCCTGCTGCTTGTCCTTCTCTATTTGTACACCACGCCCTGTCCCAGGGCCAAGCCCACTCCTACACCAGCAGTCAACGGCACCGCCTCCATCCTCATCCAAGCCCCGCTCACCACCGCAGAGGAGGGGCCTAAAATAAAGGTCAGCACCAACAAGCACGTCGTCTTTATGGAGCCCATCAGGGAGCAGAATGGCCGGCCAGGGGCTGGACTTAGACTCTGGCACTGGGGTCGGGGCTTAATGCTGGGGGTGGGGAAACAAAGACAGGGAGGAAGGGGCTTTTACTCAGATAGGCCGATCATGTTGCCTTGACAACAGCACACACCCCCTTAAACCTCATTGGACAAAAGAACCTGTGACACCTGCAGGAGCACAGAGGTAACACACCTGACAAAGTGCACTTTCAGTAGTTACACACTGGAACACACACACAGTTACACACTAACACACTGTGAGGACAGTCGCTTCCTTTATTCAATGCACACTGTAACACCAATAAACTGTAGTACACACAGCGTAACACACTGTAGCACACACACAGTAACACACACTGTAACACACACTGCTTGAATCTGTAATGAACCCTTTAATAAACCTGCATCTGAATATGATGAGCCTCCTGTTTCTGTCACACACACTCACACACGCGCACACACTCTGTGTTACTGACCCCTGACGGTCTCCATCAACTAAAATTCGAACCAGTATTCCTGTCACAGCGACGAGGATGGGGTAGTGGTCCACACTCTCCAGACCTGCAACACACACACGCACACAGTAGCTATTTTGTGTGTCAAATACTTTGATTCTAAAGCTGAGAGCAGCTAATACAGCAGAACTCAGTGTGTCACATTGCATTAGTAGTGTAAAGCAGTGAGTAGTAGTGTACAGTCATGTGTAGTAGTGTAAAATAGTGTGTAGTAGTGTAACGTTGTGTGTAATAGTGTAAAGTTGTGTGTAGTAGTGTAAAGTAGTGAGTAGTAGTGTAGTGTGTTTTGGTGTAAAGTAGTGTGTAGTAGTGTAGTCGTGTGTAGTAATGTAAAATAGTGTGTAGTAGTGTAAAGATGTGTGTAGTAGTGTAAAATAGTGTGTAGTAGTGTAAAATAGTGTGTAGTAGGGCAACGTTGTGTGTAGTAGTGTAAAGTCGTGTGTGGTAGTGTAAAGTATGGTGTAGTAGTGTAAAGTTGTGTGTAGTAGTGTACAGTTGTGTGTAGTAGTGTAAAGTCGTGTGTGGTAGTGTAAAGTATGGTGTAGTAGTGTAAAGTTGTGTGTAGTAGTGTAAAGTTGTGTGTAGTAGTGTAAAGTATGGTGTAGTAGTGTAAAGTTGTGTGTGGTAGTGTAAAGTATGGTGTAGTAGTGTAAAGTTGTGTGTACAGAGCCGGATTAACGCAAAGGCAAACTAGGCACGTGCCTGGGGCCCGATAGGCAGGGGGGCCAGACAGAGGGACCAAGCAGCTCAGCTGACTTTCTTAAAGGGACAGTGTGCTTAATGTGGTTTAAAAGTACTACAGAATTTAGTCACACATTTCAGCCTTAATGAAGGGAAAAGTCAAAAGTGGCACAAAATGTTGATATTGAGCTGCTAGTGATTAATAAAAGGGTCTTTGTGGCATTTCCACTGACTTTGATCAATTATTGTTTTTATTGTAAAAATACATTTAAAGAAAGAAATAAATCAAGTATATTTGACTATTTATTTAACTATTCAATTTAATCTACACATTTAATTAAGATTTTCTGCAAAATGCAATAGCTTACAACATTTATCTCATTTGCTCCGTTTACATAGCAATGCTGATACCTATTGGTGATTTACTGCTACTACTGCCTTAAAATGACACTCAAATTGGATAAGATAAGGATATTTTAATAGCATTTAATAGAGCTGGGTAATAATGTCTAAATAAATAAAAAATGTCCGACAATTTATTTCAGTATACAAAGATCCAACAAGACTACGCTATGTAAAATGTGAATTAACTTCTTATTATAATAAGTTACTATACTAACTTTGGTAAGTTTCAGATTTCAATTCATAAATAATATCAATGGAGGAGGGGCCAAAAAATACATTCTGCCTAGTGAAGTCCATTTATATAATCCGGCTCTGTGTGTGTAGTAGTGTAAAGTTGTGTGTAGTAGTGTAAAGTCTGGTGTAGTAGTGTAAAGTTGTGTGTAGTATTGTAAAGTCTGGTGTAGTAGTGTTACGTTGTGTGTAGTAGTGTAAAGTTGTGTGTAGTATTGTAAAGTCTGGTGTAGTAGTGTTACGTTGTGTGTAGTAGTGTTACGTTGTGTGTAGTAGTGTTACGTTGTGTGTAGTAGTGTTACGTTGTGTGTAGTAGTGTAAAGTCTGGTGTAGTAGTGTAAAGTTTGGTGTAGTAGTGTAAAGTTGTGTGTAGTAGTGTAAAGTCTGGTGTAGTAGTGTAAAGTCTGGTGTAGTAGTGTTACGTTGTGTGTAGTAGTGTAAAGTCTGGTGTAGTAGTGTAAAGTTGTGTGTAGTAGTGTAAAGTCTGGTGTAGTAGTGTAAAGTTGTGTGTAGTAGTGTAAAGTTGTGTGTAGTAGTGTTACGTTGTGTGTAGTAGTGTTACGTTGTGTGTAGTAGTGTAAAGTTGTGTGTAGTAGTGTAAAGTCGTGTGTAGTAGTGTAAAGTAGTGTTGTGTTCAATACCACACTATCCGAGACCAAGACTTGCCGAGACATAAACATTTTTTTTTCAATTTAAAAAAAATCTATAAATAAATAAAATTATGACAAGGTTCAACAGTTAAATAACATCTCTCTTTCATTTTAGTTTATTTTAAATACATTTGACGGACAAAAAAGGTGCCTGCAAAAAATTAACTAAAATATTAAAACTGCTACTGATAAATTCACAATTATTCTACATATTTGAAAACAATATTTTTATGTCAGCTGAATGTACAGCAAGTGTTTAAAAGTATTTCTACCAATAAATAATGATTCTTGATTCTGATTCTTTGAGTTGTTCAGGTTTAACAGGTCAGATAATTATTTAGTTTGAAAAATCCTTTAACAGGTTTTTTTATGAATTCACTTAGTTGATATAGTTTAATTTGGTTGCTCTAATGTAACTAGAATATTTAATTAACAAAGGTTTCCAACTGTAAAAGTGAAACTTTCTGAAATAAAACTACAAACTAGTTGTCATCAGTGTAATAAACATAGATCTACAGGTAGATGTGAAACTAAATAAAACAAACCCTGGAACAGTCATGTGACAAATTAATCAATAGTTATTGATGAGAATAT
>NW_021144871.1:0-32391 GCF_900634775.1 Gouania willdenowi | reverse complement strand
GATTCTGAAAGTCTCTAATTTCATCAGAAAAATAATTTAGTTTCTAGCTTGTTTTGGTCTTCTGTAATCATCAGATCACACAAATCACCAGTTGTGACAAAAAGCTGAGAAAAATGTCTTTTTCTGAAAAAAATCTATTAGTGACTTTGAAGTTATTTTTAAAATTTGCTTTAGTGAAACCTCCTCATTAGTTTCCTTCTATAAAACTACAAAAACACAGAGACCAGGCTTTTGATTGTAACATTATTATTATTTTACTATGTCAGAGTTGAATGGATTTCTTACTGTATTTTGGCGTTCCTCCAAGTCTCTCCCCCCATCATTCTGCACACGTAACTTCCTCCTCCTCCTGGACAAGCTTTTTTGATGGTTTTCTCTCACCATCACCACCATCTCTTAGTTCCACACATGCTCTGGTTGAGTGTGAACTGGTGGGAACTTCAGCATCATTTCCGTCTCATGAACTCATTTCCTCTCCCTCTGAGCTCTGCTCATCATGGATGATCTCTCCACCAAAGGTGCTCTGCTGCCACCTACAGGTCACCTATTATTTAGATATCTGGCTCACAGTTGAATGTTTTTTTTACTGTATTTTGTATCTGCCCCTGTCAATCACACAGCCGTAACTTCCTCTTCCTCCCGACACACAGAGATGACCCGTTTAGCCCGGTTAGTTGATGGTTTTATCTCATGATCACAACATAATCAATAATCCACTCAGGTCTACACATGTTGTTAGTATGTGGTGCTGTGAGCTGCTGGATACTTTATAATATCACTTCATAGCACCATAATCTCCCTCCTCCTGCTTCTTCCTCCTTAGCTAATGGTAGCATCAGTGGCTAATCTCTCATCTAAAGGTGTACTGCTGCCATCTTCAGGGCACAGTTGGTCACTACATCAACAGAGAAGCCTCATATTCACAGAAGAACTCCATCACAGTGTATCCTAGCAACTTCTGTGAAAAAACGCAATTTATGTAATATTACGTCTTTGGCACTGAATGAGTTAATGTTATGATGTTGTATTAATGATATAATATTATGATGATGATGTTGTATTAATGATATAACTTTGTATTGATTGTTTTTCAGGGCGTGTATAAACCAACATCTGATGAACACAAAGATTGTTTTCTTCTGCAAAGCAACGATTACAGCTGTGGAGGATTATAGCAAACCCTGATAGTGTGTGTGTGTGCGTGAGACATCATCAGTGTGGTACCTGTCTAATGCATGGATTGTTAATTTTTATTCATTAAAGGAGTGTGTAGTCAACTTGTGTGTGATTTATACTACACAACAACACACACACTGTTAGACAACACTGTGTGTGAAAACACTGCATGTGTTTTATAATAAAAACACTTCACAAGAGTTTATTTATTTATTCATCATAAACAATATCATTACACAGGAAGTGTGATTAGACTGTCACAATAAAATATTGTGAGGTGAGTTTACAGAGACAGAAGGTTGACATCATAACAGCCGTTCACCTGGAACACACACACGTTATTAAAAACACGTGCGTGTGTGTGTGTGTGTGTGTGTGTGTGTTACCTGGTAGCGTCCTATGGAAGAAGAGTTCTGGTTGTTCTTCATCACCTCAGTCAGTGCTAACATCTGCTGAATGCTACAGGAAACACTCTGGGAGTCTGGAAGCTCCTGGACAGGTGAGTTAGACACAGTAAAACTCTCAGGCTACATATGATTATTCCCTCCTATCTCCTTTCCTATCTATCTTTCCTTAACCCTGTGAATGACGTCAGGGTTGAGGAAAGGTGTTAGGAGAGGAGTTAGGAAAAGTTGTTTATACAATCAGACACACTTCCACTAGGTGACGTAATAATCTGACGCTGTGAAGGTCAGTGACGTCTGTCGTGGTGAAAAAACTACACAATTCCTAAAATAAACTAAAAGCTCATTTCTAACACTTTCCCTGATATAATGTCATAAATCATATGGTTTGAATGTAAATCAAAGGAAAAGAGGTTACCATGGCTACGAGGAACTAAAGGTAAACTAAAGAACGTCACATAGAGAATGGTTGATCACACTCACCTTCTACTCACTAATATTAATTATGATTAATAAAACATGTGGTTAAAAATGTCTCTGATCATTTTTCTAGAACCACAGAGTGTCTGTTTTATGTCAGTTATAATCTGATTATATGTCTGTACTATATATAATAATATATAGGTTTTACATTATTTATTTAAAGTTGTTCATATTATTACATTAGTAACTTACATGATCTACGTTACTTGTCGGTCATCTTGAGTTTCCGTAAACGCTCTGGTGTGTGTGTCCCTTTAAATGTTGTCACCGCAATGAATTGTGGGTCATCATTATATGGTTTCCTTTAGTAAAGGATGTATCAGTGTTTCCTAGGCTAAAGGAGGTTATAAAGGAAGCATTGAACCTCTTTTCCTGAGCTTAAAGAGAACTCAGACACTCTTTATCATGGCCGCCACCTAAACACTTCCTGGGGGGACGGAACAGTGGATAGGAAAGGAGATAGGAAAGGAGATAGGAGGGAATATAAGGACACAGCTTAATATTTGATGAAGTTTTCACTTCAGCTCAATCTGTGTCCAACAGCTGATTGGACGCTGTGTCCTAGGTGTTTGGGGGCATGTCAGCATTGGCTCCTCTTTCATCCACCTTTCAATGTGATAGACCTTTACCCTGGTCATTAGTGTGTAACAGTTAATGACTGATTGATCAATGATCATTAGACTCAATCACAGTGAGCTCTAGTGTGTTCAATGGGTGGAGCTAAAGCTCACAGTCTGTGGGATGTGATCACAGCCACCAATGAGAGAGAAGGACACACCCACTCTAATTGGTCAGGGGGCGGGGCTTCAATACTCACTGATCATTTAGAATCAGGTACCATGGTTACCGTGGTGATTTACCTGAACTTAACCAGTGTGGTAGTTACAGAGCGTGCACACACACTAACCTGCACATGATCAGGATCCTGATCCACCAGTGTCAGCTCTGACAGCCAATCAGAGACCTCCTCTGAGTCCTGAAAACAGATTGAGGCTGTTTTAGAATGTGTGTGTGTATGGGGGGTAGATCGCTTCTAAATTAATGCGCACCAGTCCAACGCGTAAACGAACCCATACCCTACGCCTGCACGTCTGATCTACATTTCCCATAGACTTAGAATGGGTAAATGCACAAGCACGACGCTATAATGTACATACACATTAAAGTGTACACACACCTACACCACACCTGGATGTACACCTAACAACATAAATATATCAGTCACACGTAGACACAGGTGTGTAGTGAGTGAAGCTATAGTGATCATGTGACCTTCACTATGTAGCACCGTCTACGTGACATGTAAACACAGGTGTGTGTGTGAGTGTATAACAGACCACCATTTAGTCTGGTTACAGTCTGTGTCACTACACCTGTCCATAGAGTGGTAGTGACTGTAGTGTTACACTCTGAGTCAGATCATTGCTGTGATTGGACAGGATACAACACACACACTTACTGACATACACACCTGGACACCTAATCATTATTTCTAAGTGTTTATATGTCACGTAGATGGTGCTACATAGTGAAGGTCACATGATCACTATAGCTTCACACACTACACACCTGTCACTACACTTAATTACTGACATTAGGTAAGTTTAGTGAAAGTTAGACACGTACGTGTGTGTGTGTGTGTGTGTGTTTCTAACCTGGTGTGTGTGTGTGTAAATGTTAATCTCCTCCAGGTCAAAGGTCGTCCACGTTGCTGACGGTTGTCTGAGGATCAATCTGATCTGAACCACATGATCAGGTTCCACCAGCATCTGATCACAAGCATTAATAATCAATAACTGACTATTGATCAGACAATAGCACCTGTATGTATTGATCACCTGCTCTCTGATCAGGCTGCAGTAATCCTGTGCTCCGTCCTCACAGTGGGGGTTCTCCATCAGACTCACGTCTCTGATCGCTGTCAGCCATTTACACAGAGACGCTGGTTCCTTGGTGAGCAGACGCACCGACAGAGACGCTGTGTAGAAGTTCTTAAAGCTGATCCGCTCGATCTGGACCAGAAAGAACAGGAAGGAACTGGTTTAAAGGAACAGGAAGGGTTCCATGGTTGCCATGGATACCAGGCTCTTACGTTGACAGGCTTTCCGAACGGGAGGTGGACGTCAACCACGCACACACCGGAGCGAGCGGCGTTAGAAGGGGCGTGTCCTATGTGTAGGTGAACGGCAGGTTTGATGGAGCAGCTGACAGCATCACAGGAAGTACTCATCCTGGTTTCCTGTGTGTGGCGTCTACTTTAGCGTCTGCGTTTAGCTAGGAGGGGAATGACGACATACACAGATGCTTCATTGGTTTAGTGACGCACAACAGAAAACACACACACACACACACACATTATGTATGGTTTCCCTCAACAAACACAACTACTGACATAATATAACAGATATTTATATCTAACCATATTTCATGTTAACTGTTGGTTTAAAAAGTAATTATTCCATGTGATGCTTTAGTTTTAAGACCCAATATCTCACCAAACTTATTAATGAACATTCCTTTATATTTACAAATATCAACAAGTTTAGTGTGTAAATAAAATTAAAAAAAATGTAAAAGTCTGAAACCTAAACTCTACATTTAATAACCTTAGGATGGACAAATGTTCTTTAAATGTAAGAATTGAATGATACTTTATGATGACTCGTGGTGGGACATGAACTGAACAGAATGTACCTACAAACCCCTAAAGAAATGTAATAAAAGTTACATAAACACTCAGTGCTTTACAGAATGAAGGCATTATTCTTTCACTCCTCACTTAGTGGTGGTAAGCTACTATTATATCCACAGCTGCCCTGGGGCAGATTTTTTATTTTAAACTATATAATCACGCCGAATAGTCCCATAATAAATAATCTGACAGCAGAAGAAGAGTTTCTCAATCTATGGCTGGTTTCAATGAATATATAAACAGTTATTGGTTAAATGTTGGACTTTTTGAATGAAGTGTGGCAGCAGTAGCCGTTAGCACCGCAGACAGCGACACACCGGTGCAGCGTCCGCTGCAGGTGACGTCATCAGAGTATCAGGTTACACATTAGCCAAATGATGTCTGATGTTTTATCTAGTCCACATTTAAAGGCAGCAGCTAGCGTTAGCATTAGCGCGGCCGGTGGAGCTCAGCTAACAGCAGCTAACAGTAGTTTACAGTGGCTAACAGTAGCTAACAGCAGCTAACAGTAGTTTACAGAGATTATACTGAGGGCGTGTGCTTACCTGTCCCAGAAGGCGGAGTCGCAGACAAACACCGACCAAATGATGGATAGGCGTTTCCATAACAACCACACATTCGATGTGTCACCGTCACGAGGGGAGGAGCCTTAAAGGAGCAAGCTGTGATCTGAGCGGGAAAAAACAGCCGCCATGTTTGAAGCTGAAAACTACAGACAAACAAACTACAGACACAGACGATGATATAAATCATGGTGTAAATCCTGAAGTCTGTCTTTACTCTCAGCTTTATGTTATTGCTGTGTTGTTATTGTGGCTCATGTGATGCGTTCAGATGATAAAACTATTAGAACAATGACCATCTACAGCTCAGAGACACATTCTATCCTTCAAAGTGTGATGAAACTTTGTAATAACGCTGGAATTTTGCCTAAATCAAATGGACCAGTCTTACTTTCAGGTAAAGCTGGGAGTGTAAACTAATTCATTTATGATGAATTCATCATTTTGTTAATCTTGAATAAATATCATGTCCATGTTGACACAATAGTAGGGTAACCATAACATTTACTCTTTTCACATCTTATCCAGGCTGTTTGGTAATATTTTACAAATTATTTATATTGCCTACCCAAGGGTGAATTGATATTTTGATTATTTAATTATATATTTTTTTTTTCTTCTTTTTTTTTTTTTTTAATTATCATATAATTATAAATTATTTATTTTTCATTTCCAATAGCCTACAGTACCTATAAGTTTGAAAGTGTCCGCATTTTAGGCGTTTCATAGCCCAAATGACTAAACAGCGCTATTTCCTGGAACAGCTGTCTTTTTTTTTTTTTTTTTTTTTTTTCGCTCCACTGTAAGGCAGAGGGAGGCCACGCCCCCTCCCAAAGGCACGTTGCTCCTCTGCCTCCGTTCTCATTGCGTGATTTTACGTGTTTGCGCATGCGCAGTCAAGTCCCCAAGATGAAAACCATTTACGTACAAAGGCAGTGTAGAGATGTGCCTTTGGACATAACTGAGCTATGCTAAATGCTATACGTACGTTCACAGTGCATTAGTGGATTATCCAGTGTGGCTGCTGCTACGTTCTCTAGCTAGTGGGCGGGATAACACTACAGTCAGGATGACAGTGCTAGAGATGATAAAGAAACTTTTTTTGAGGAAAAACAACATCTTTTAAAAGATGGAGACCAACACCTGAGCTACCAGACCTTCAGCAAAGATAAGGTCAGAACATTGTTGGTTCTTTCTACAGTGAATGGAACAAAAGGAAGGATTGACTTTGTGGATGCTCCTCACTGAGGATGTTCTGAGTTGTTGTTGTTGTCATTTTCTCTGTTTCTGTGTTTCCAACACAAACAACAGATGTGCTGCCGTGTCATGAGATATATGTTGTTGGAGAGTATGGAGGCTATATTAAATAATGTTTATGTTTCTTTAATGGTGTTTATGATGTTGATTTTGTTAGACGATAAATACTTGTTTATGTGGATCTTATTGGGTTTTTTCTTTCTTATTATGAATTTTATATTTTGATAAGTGCATTGAGATGATTTTGTTGGAAATTGCTTTATATAAATAAAATTGATTTGAATTGAATTAACACTTGACAGCAGAAACATATGAAATTGTCTTTGGTGGTCTGGATTTGCAACGTGCCTACCCAACCCTAGTGGTCACGGCACGTCACTGTTTATAGGACTTTAACTCTGCTAATATTTGCTCTATTTGAGAAATTCCACCAGTTGTCATTACGGTAATTTTACTCACACGTGACGGAATAAACAAGATGCCATTTGTTTTGATGGAATCGTCACACGATGTTATGTGCTGCAGGCACATAATTTTCCTTATCTATTTTTTCCTATAAAGACCCAGAGATTTCTTTCTGCTCCGTCCCAGGAACTCTGCACAGCTGGAAGCTCGTCACTCCCAGCTGTGCAGCTAGCTTAGCTGGGAATGATCAGCAGAGCAGGCTGTTGAACCATCTAGTTGGTTGAGGACAGAGCTACATGAGGTTTATCTTCTTTTGGCCTGGCAGGATGGTAGTTATGTGTTCTTTTATGGTAAACTTGGTTTGAATTTTTCCTTGGTTTATTTTGGGTGTGGACCAAGACGATGGCCCTGAATAGGGTAGTCTCACACCCTGTTTGTTCCTTTGGCTGTCCTGTCAGGTCCTCCTTTCAGTTAGTTTGTTTGCTTTGATGTGGTCATAGGTGGTCTGGGTCAATAAGTTAATAAAGCTATAAAATAAACATCTTTGTCTGATCCTGCCCATGTGTCCATTGTTCGACTCATAATTTTATTGTGGGTCGTAACCAGTGTTGTGCTAGTTACTGAAAAAAAGTAACTAGTTACCGTTACTAGTTACTTCATTAACAAAGTAACTCAGTTACTATTTTGATTACTTAGACCAAAAAGTAATGCGTTACTGGAAAAAGTACCTTTTGAGTTACTTAGAATTAAAGAATGTAGTATTTATTTTGGGTCATTTGTGTCCATACAGCTTCATATTAGTGCTGTAATAATATAATAATCCACTGTTGATCAACTGCTATAAAACAACCATAAATGATGTTCATATAAAGCATAAAACAGCTTCTCCAAAATTAAAACAGTAATTTTTCAGCCTTAACACAGTAATGTAAAGTAAGCTGTGCATATTCCAGGTGTACATTCTGCTGTTAAAAATGCTGATAAAAACAAATGTGGAAAAACTAATTCACAGCATTTTTCTCAGCTACACAATGCTAAACATATCAGGCTAATTAGCTGCTGTTAGCAGTGACTCAGCAGTAATGACAGGCTGCATATTTACAACAACATACCGTGCAATAGTTTGGCTGATCTGTCCCTGGATAACAGTCACAGTCCGTTAAAATCCAGCCGCAGCGTTAGCTTAGCTTAACTGATGCATCTTTTGGAGACAAAAATAATACGTGTATTTCCACTTTGAGAAGCTCGTCCTGCTCTCGCATCGACTCGCCATAATTGGCGAACGTGATGTAAACAGAAACACGCTGACAATGCTTCTTCTTCTACTGTTTATCGTGAAAATATGTTGCGCCACTGTAAACGGGAAGTACACTGCAGCTAGCAAAGTAACGGACAAACGCACCATATTCTAACAGTAACGGTGTTATTTCTTTAGAAAAATATTGCGTTACAGTACTAGTTACTGTCAAAAGTGGTGTTGGGTCGTAACACACGATGAAAACAGAAAGAGGAGCAAAGTCAGAGATTAAAAAGAGCAAATACTGGTGGATTATATGAAAAACATAGTTCTCCTGATGGTGCGTGTGTGTGTGTGCGTGTGCGCCACGCCCCCTCCCTGGACATGTAAACCGTGATCTGATCCTCCATCAGTTTCATCATCTGGTCTAGATCTCATCACCTCCGTCTCCATGACAACAGACAGAATTAAGATCAGTCAGCATGGGAACTTCCACTTATGTATTTAAGTGTATATTTAATGATTATTTAATGTTCTGTAAAAGCCTAAAGTTTGTTTCAATGATTGAGAGATGAAGATTTATGATATTTACTGGGGAGCCCGCATCAACGCCACATAAGCGAGCATCACCTTGGGGGTCGAGACCATCAGGCTGCAACGTTGAAGGAAGGAGGGCATAACCAAGAGGATTAATGCACCAGTGGGGCTCCTCTCCACCAGCAACTCTCCCTCCGCGGAAACAACGAGAGCGGTGCAGGAGTTTACAACGCAGCTGCAAGACCTGGAGGGCCTCCTAAAAGACTTTATGGACATTTTCACTGCCAAAGATGAGGACTGTACACAGACGGGGTTGGTCCCGCACCACATTGACAGGGGTTCAGCCCCGCCTGTTCACTTATGTCATCACAGATTGCCGTTTGCCAAGCGACAGGCAGCAGCAGACCTGATGCGTCAGATGGCCGCTGATGGAGTGATAGAGCCGTCTGACAGCCCATGGGCAGCACTAGCCGTGCTGGTTAAAAAGAAAAATGGGAATTGGCGGCGGTTTTGTGTGGATTTTTTTTTTTTTTTTAAATAAATAAATAAATAAATAGTGCCACTAAGAAAGACTCTTATCCCCTCCCCCGGATTGATGATGCACTGGATTGGATTGCTGGTTCCAGTTGGTTCAGCTCCCTCGACCTGTGAAGTTGTTACTGGCAGGTGGAGTTGTCCCCTGACGCTAAACCGAAAACAACTTTCACCATCAGTCAGGGACTGTGGCAGTTTTGGGTGATGCCATTTGGGCTCTGCAACGTACCAGCAACGTTGGAGCGGGTGCTGGCTGACATACCACGAGACAAGGTGCGTCATTTACCTGGATGATCTGCTGGTCCACGCTGGAAGTTAAAAGGGTACTCTGGCTAACCTACGGGAGGTGTTCACTGCCATTCGCCAAGCTGGACTGAGTTTGAATCCAGCCAAGTGCAGCCTTTTGGCTAAAGAGACTGAGTTTCTCATTCATGTGGTGGGCGCTGAAGACGTAGCCACTGACCCCGCCAAGGCTGCCACTGTCAGAGACTGGCCTGTTCCCACAAATATCAGCGAGGTGCGGAGCTTCCTGGGACTGGCGTCCTATTATTATTGGCGTTTTATTCGAGGTTTTGCCACCATTGCCAGCCCGCTTCACCGTCTGACAAATAGAGGTCAGGCCTACCAGTGAGATGACACCTGTGCTGCCGCGTTTAACCAACTCAGAGCAGTTCTAATGGAGGCTCTGGTCCTGGCTTTTCCAGATCCCGCCAACCTTTCATCCTTGACACAGACGCCAGCAACACGGGGGTTGGAGCGGTCCTGGCACAGCAAGGAGATGATGGAGAATGCACAGTTGCTTACTTCAGCCGTGCTCTGAACCGAGCTGAAAGGAATTATTGTGTGACATGATGGGAGCTGTTGGTGGTGGTCTCAGCAATGCAGCACTTCCGATCATACCTGCAGGGGCTAATGACTGTAATTGTCTGTAATTGTTTTATTTGATTCTTATGTTATCCTGTCATTTTAATGTAATGTAAATGTATTTCTGTTCAGTGTTGTAACTTTGCTGCCTCTTGGCCAGGACTCCCTTGAAAAAGAGGTTTTTAATCTCAACGGGATTTTTTTTCCTGGTTAAATAAAGGTTAAATAAAAAATAAAATAAATAAATAAAATGAGCTTTAAACAGCCGGGGGGCAGGTAGCACGGTGGCTAGACTCTGCAAAGTTATGATTCTGACATTCAGCATCGGGCTAGCCGTAACCACTGTAACGCTGACGCACTTTCCTGGCGGCCCTGTGTGACAGTAGAGTGCCACTACTGTGACCACCAGGAGGAGCGGGACTAAGTACCGACAGTGGTTGCTGCCGAGGCCACCGAGGAGTTTGCTATGCTCCCTGGCAGAGCTGAGACAACAGCAGGAAATTGACACTACACTGGCGGCGGTGAGGAGCTGGCTGGAGGCTGGACAGCGACCGGAGTGGGCTGCCATGTCTGCGCAAAGTCCTACTACTCCCAATGGAACAGCATTGAATGTCACAACAAGATGCTGTATCTGCGGCTGCAGGCTCCGGAGTGAGGAGGCGACATCCTTCAGTTGCTGGTTTCTTGAGCGCTCAGCCCCCAAGTCCTCCAGCTGACCCACGGCTCAACAGCGGCGGGTCATTATGGGAATGCTAAGACACTTCGTTGTCTCCGAGGATGATTCTACTGGCCCGGCTATTGCAGAGATGTGGAGTTGCACGTCCACTGCTGTGACAGGTGCACCGCTCGGAGGGCCCTTCCCAGCGCTCCAGAGCACCGCTGCAGCAGTACCTCGTGGGAGCCCCGATGAAGTGAGTGGGAGTGGATATCCTTGGCCTGTTTCCCCTGACTGATGCCGGGCACCGCTACGTTCTCGTGGCCATGGATTATTTCACCAAGTAGCCGGAGGCATATGCGGTGCTGGACCAGAGCGCCATCACCACCACAGAAAAGCAGGTTGAGGATATGTTCACTTGTTTCGGGGTCCCGGCGAAGCTCCACAGCGATCAGGGCCGAAATTATCATCGGCGGCTGAGGACAGATTGAATGGTGTGGTGTACTGGGTGTGCATGCCAATCAGGGGACGAGTCGTGGTGTTGCAATGGAACAGACTTGCACCATACCACCCACAGGCTGCCCAGGGGGAACTGATTCCCGCTGTCACTGGTGAGCCCCACTCAACTGTGACATCCAAGGAGCGCGAGCGCAGGCGCCCTGGTTACCTAACGAATTATGGGGACTAATGGGGTTGCCGGGACAGCTGACCCTTTAGAAGTGAATCTCGTGTTCATGTTTGTTCTGTGTTGCCATGTCTGGGTTGCCATGTTGGGTGTTCCCGTATGTATTTGCAGCCCTGAGCTAATGGATGTGATTGTAATGTTTCCTCTTGTTATGGTCTGCGTCCTCACTCTTGCGTTAGTTCGTGGTTGGCGGGAGTAGAACGAGAATTAGTAAATGATGGCGGGAGGAGGAGGAGGAGAGTTAGTTCATGTTCTGACAGTGTGGATGTTTGTGTGACAGCACTGTGTGTGATTGTCCTGCTGCTCTGAAACCAGCAATTAAAAGCGACTTCTGACAAGGCTTCAGTAATCCTTATTTCACGGCTCATTCACACTACAACAAAGATAGTGATAGCCTGAGCTCAGCCTTTATGTCCCTAATAGACTCAGTTGGCTTTTTTCAAACTATTAATGAAGCTACTCATCGTTTAAATCATACTCTTGATCTTGTTCTAACATATGGCCTTGATATTAATGAACTAAAAGTCTACCCTGAAAATCCTCTGCTATCAGATCACTTTTTAATATCTTTTAACATTATCCTAGAGGATCTCGCACTGTGCAATAAAATAGTTACAAGTAGAAATCTGTCCAATAGTGCTGTGGCTAAATTTAAAGAGGCCATTCCTGCTGCCTTAAACTCAGTGCACCATCCAATAAATAACTATAACATTAATTATAACCCCTCTCAACTGGATCTGCTTGTCGATAGCTCTGCTAGTCTACTAAAATCCACCTTGGACTCAATTGCCCCATTGAGGGAAAAAACTATTAAACGTCAGAGGAAAGCTCCGTGGTTTAGCTCTGAAACTCACACACTCAAACAAACAACCCGTAAATTAGAGAGAATGTGGCGCTCCAATAAAACAGAGGAGTCACGAATACTCTGGCAAGAAAGCCATAGTAAATACATGACAGCCTTACGACATAGTCCATCTACATACTACTCCTCACTAATTGAAGAAAATAAAAATAATCCGAGGTACCTTTTCAGCACTGTAGCTAGGCTAACACAAAGTCAGAGCTCTATTGAGCCCATGATTCCTCTAGCCCTCAGCTGTGAGGACTTTATGACATTTTTTAACCATAAAATTCACAAGATTAGAGATAAAATTAGCCACTCCCTGCCTTCACCTGGGCCTGCTGTACCATTAAATGTAAATAGGCCTAACCTAAACTGTTTCACACATATAGGACTTCAGGAACTTAACTCTATTATTTCATCCTCCAAACCATCGACCTGCCTTTCAGATCCGATCCCAACTAAGCTGTTTAAAGAAGTTGTTCCCCTAGTCTGCCCATCTTTGTTGGAGACAATAAATATATCACTATCAATAGGCTACGTGCCACAGTCCTTTAAAGTAGCTGTAATCAAACCCCTTCTCAAAAAAACCTACTCTTGATTCCAGCACTTTAGCAAACTACAGGCCTATATCTAATCTTCCTTTTATTTCAAAGATTCTTGAGAAAGTTGTGGCGGCTCAGCTCTGTGACTTCCTTCAAAACAACAGCCTGTTCGAGGACTTCCAGTCAGGTTTTAGAGCTCAACACAGCACAGAGACTGCTTTAGTTAAAGTAACTAATGATCTACTCTGGGCTTCAGATGAAGGACGACTCTCAGTGCTGGTTTTATTAGATCTTAGTGCAGCTTTTGACACTATAGATCACTATATTCTACTAGAGAGATTAGAGGAATTACTTGGAATCACAGGGACTGCCCTAAACTGGTTTAAGTCCTACCTATCTGATAGGTACCAGTTTGTACACGTGAATAATAAGTCTTCTGTGTACACTAAAGTAAGCTACGGGGTTCCTCAGGGCTCTGTGCTAGGTCCAATCCTCTTCTGTATCTATATGATCCCCCTTGGTAATGTTATGAGAAAATACTCTGTTAACTTCCACTGCTATGCTGATGATACCCAACTGTATGTATCAATGAAGTCAGGTGAGACAAATCAGCTATCTAAACTTGAGGTCTGTCTAAAGGACATTAGGGCCTGGATGGACCAAAATTTTCTTCTTCTTAACTCAGACAAGACTGAGGTCATTGTACTGGGCCCACGACACCTTAGAGAAACCTATGCTAGCTTAACTGCCCTAGATGGCATTACTCTGGCACAAAGCACAACTGTTAGAAACCTTGGGGTTCTATTTGATCAGGATTTATCCTTCAACTCTCACATAAAACAAACTTCAAGAACTGCCTTCTTTCATCTCCGTAACATTGCTAAAATCAGATCTATCCTGTCTCAGGGCGACGCCGAAAAGCTAGTCCATGGTTTTGTTACCTCTAGACTGGATTATTGTAATTCTCTTTTAGCAGGCTGCCCGAGCAAGTCGCTTAAGACACTTCAGCTGGTTCAAAATGCTGCAGCACGTGTACTGACTAAAACTAGGAGAAGAGATCACATTACTCCTGTATTAGCCTCTCTGCATTGGCTTCCCATAAAATATAGAATAGAATTCAAGATTCTTCTTCTCACTTATAAAGCCCTAAATGGACAGGCACCAGTCTATCTCAAGGAGCTTGTAGTGCCATACAATCCCCCCAGAACACTACGCTCTCAAAATGCTGGACTACTCGTTGTTCCATTTGTCTCTAAAAGTAGTATAGGAGGAAGAGCTTTCAGTTATCAGGCCCCACTTCTCTGGAACCATCTACCAACCACGGTTCGGGGGGCAGACACCCTCTCTACCTTAAGGTTAGGCTCAAAACATTCCTCTTTGGTAAAGCTTTTAGTTAGGAACCAGCTCATAGCTCATAATTAAGATGCAATAGGCATAGACTGCCGGGGGGGGGGGTCTGGCATGCTCGGTTGGAGAGAGGTTGGAGAGGGCGTTAAGAGAGAGGTCATTTAGGTTAGAGAGGGACCGGAGAGGGTCCCATTCCTCTCTCTAACACTCCCTCTATGTCTGCTTCTTCCCTTGTGTGTTTGCTCCTGTTCTCCTTCTGGCTTTTGTCTTGCAGGTCCGTGGGATCCTCAGTGTGGAGTTACAGAGTCTCAACAACTCTGTCTCCACCCTTTCCTCTGCACACACCCAACACAGCATAACGTGGATGGCTGTTCATCATAGGAATGGGATCCACACAAGGTTCCTGCTGCTTAACAGAAGGTTTTCCTTGCCGCCATGATGAATTCATGTTGGGTGTGGGATACATATGTATGTGTATATACGTATATATGCATATGTGTGTATCCATAAAATGAAGAGTCCGTCCTTAAGACTGCTCTACTGTAAAGTGTCTTGAGATACCATTGGTTATGATTTGGCGCTATACAAATAAAGATTGATTGATTGATTGACAATACTTTAGACCTGTGTTTTATGATTAGTTGAATTACGTTAATAAGGAAATAGTTTTCATAAGTCAGGATCAAATTAGGTCAGCAGTTAAATTAAGATCATTGAAGCTAGGATTAGTATCAGGTTCATGGACCTTATGAGGACCTCAGTGTTAGACTGACCCTTCATCACAGAATGTTCATGACTAACAGGACGCGTCACAACAAGTGTGTTAAAGTGTGTGTGAGGACCCACATTCCAGTGCTCAGTCCTCATTCTGTGTGTGTTATCATCTACACACACACACACACACAGTAACTGGAGCCCAGTAGCAGCTGTTGCTCTGAGCTGAGCTGGTCTCGTGCTAATATTAGCAGGAAGTGTGTGTGTGTGTGTGTGTGTGTGTGTGTGTGGTCGCACAAAGAGTCAAACTCACAGTGTGGGTACACACTTTCAACTCAGGCATTTTTACCTGTTTGTTGTTTTTTTGTTGTTAATTTGTCCTGGTTTTTGTAGTATTTGGTTGTTTAACTTTTCTTTGTTTTTTTTTCTGTGGTTGTTGGTTGTTTCAAGTGTTTTAATGTGTTTTGTGATTTTGATATTTGATTGTTGTGTATTTCTGTGTTGTCTCACTGTGTCTCTGAGCTGATGTTTTTCACCCTGAAGGAGGAACTGATTGCTTTTGTGTGTTGTAGTGTCGCATAGTCCTTTTATTGTGTTGGGAGATAAAAATGGATGTTATAACGTTTTTTCTGGCGCCTAGTGCGGTGGCTATATGTTCCGCTACAAAGGAACAGCTATTACAAGTGACAAGGCATTACCGTTGTACCTCACTATAACGCGGTTCACCTTTCGTGGCCTTTGCTGATTTTTTTTTTACAGCGTATGAACGCGCATTGTGTTCTGTGTCCTGATTGGATAATGCTGCCTTCTCACCAAATGCATCTTCTGCGACACCAGATGTATCTGTTGCACAAAACGGTCTGCGTGTCTCGCAGTATCAAAAAATGTCCCCATTCGCTTCATATGCGCATTTAAAGTGAAGCCCCGCCCATCAGCGACACATCCAACTCGGTGAGTTTCACAACCTGCTGTAGGGAGGAGCTGTGCTCCTTTTTCTCCTCTCACAAACCAACAGTGAAAAAAGCCGGTGTGATTAGCGGCTAATGCTAACCTAGCTCAGTGCTACAGAGAGAACTTTTACCTGCTACTGATTCTCCTCCACTCCTAACCCTTCCTAGTCTAGTCCTGGTTATAAAGGGCGTGTCCTACAGCTCCAGGTGGTCACACACAGCTTCTACTCCATGGTTTAATGGATGAACAGACCAGTGTCTGTGTTGACGGCCTGACGTCATCGTCAACAAAGACTCTGAATGCGTTCAGCATCAATGTCTGATCACTAGTAGTGTGACTCTGAAGTGCTGTATGTTTGAAAACAGGTTTATGTTTTATAATCTATAAAGGTTTGAACTTTGAGAGTTTAAACAAGAGAAAAATGTGAGAAAATGTTAATGCCTGTCTGAGAAAACTGTATAAAGTGTGTGGCGAGGGGTTTTACAGCCTTAAAACATGTATAATAATTGTAAAAAATAAAGCTGACTACTTCACAGAATTCGCCTAAAGCGGGTTATTTTTAGAACATAACCCCCGCGATAAATGAGGGACAGGCGTGAAAACTGCATGCTGCCTGTTACGTTGCTCCAGCCTTTGATTTGGCTTGTTTAACTTTTTAACTTTTATTTTCTTTTGAACGTTCTTGTTGCTTCACTGTAACTCTGTGAAGTCCTGTCCTCTCTAACAAGGTTGTTTTCATGCTTCTCTTTGTGTTGATTTTATTAATGCCACTTCCACCTGGACACGCTGTCTTTGTTTACTCCAGAGAACAGTTGATTGCGCTAATGCCGGCCGGCTTTGTGGCCAGTCCAGCTGATATACCACCTGAACTCTGGAGAAAAAACACACCAGGGATGCAGAGGAGGGTTGACAATGGATGGGCTTATGGAGAGTTAAGTCGTATCTCTCCTTCATCGTTATGGGAAATGTCTCTTAGCAACAAAATGAACCAGCTAACGGCGCTAACGCGGAGCCACACAGAGTACCGGGAGTGCGGTCTGATGTGTTTCACTGAGACATGGCTGCACAGGGACATTACAGACCAGAACATCTCCGGGCCTGGTCCGGCTTGCCATTCTAGTTAATAGCAGGTGGTGCAATCCTGGTCACATCACAATTAAAGAACAGCTCTGTAGCCCCGATGTTGAGCTGCCATCCATACCATCTGCTAAAGAGATCCCGCATGTTATTATCATTGTCCTGTACATCCCTCACTCTGCTAACCCAACATCTGTCTGCTACACCATACACACCACCATCTTTAAACTTCAAACTCAACACCGCAGTGCCCTCATCATCATGTCGGGAGACTTTAACCACGTCTACATGGATAAAGTTCTGCCAACTTTCAAACAATACGTGAGATGTCCTACCAGAGAGGAGGACACCCTGGACCTAATGTATGCTAACATTAAGAATGCATACATCTCCTCTCCTCTCCCTTCTCTGGGCAGGTCTGATCACAACCTGGTTCTCCTCAAACCCTGCTATGTGTTATATTCTGCTCTTGTCAGACAAAAGACCACAGAATATCTGTTCAACCCGACTGGGTTTTCTCAACTTTTATTCAACTTGCACACAGGTACATTGCTGGGCTGTAACACGCCGCTTTCTCCGTCCGTGTGTAACCACATAACACGTCCGTGTTTCCCCAAACAACTTAACAATAGTTCCTATTGTTACATCTTTTCTCTTTTGACAAGTTAGATGTTTCACACACTGTAAAATAACACATATACGACTCAATCATTCAACATCTAACTGAAACAGTTTCTTGGCAGTAATAAACTCAAATTGCACCTTTTTTTTATTTGCATACCTGAAATTGTAACCTACTTTCACAGTTTTCTGTAATGAGGCATAAACCAAAAGAAATCAAAAACTTAAGGAATATTATCTCAAAAACAGCATAATTAAACAGTTGGTGCATTTATCACTCTGAACATAAACCTTCAATTTTATTACACAACATGAACTTTGTATTTATTTCACACACTCCTACCCTTTTTTTTTTTTTTTTTTTCTTTTTTTTTTTTCTTTCAAACTAGGTTGTAAAGCCTTCGTAGCATTTTGGCTTCACCACTGTGCGACCCGATCTGGTGGTGACTGGTGTTTCGCTAGGGTCAACTCCAGCAGCTTCGTCAGAGACAGCGCGTGGAGGGTCTGCCTCTGAGTGATGGGGGTCAGGAGTATTACTGATCAGATCATCTAGGTTTGCCCCTTGAGTGCGTCTCAGGTGTCTCCGATTCCTCCTTATGACACCACCTGAGTCCAGCTGGACCTCATAGGATCTCTGATCAATCTGTCGTTGTATCCTGCCCGCTCTCCAGACCGTACTGTGATCCAGCGGCTGTATTCTCACAAAGTCACCTGTCTCAAGTGTTTCGAGATCTCTGGCTGACCTGTCGTAGTACGAACGTTGGCGAAGTTGTCTGTTTTTCAGGTCCTGACGCGCTCGTGTGACTTTTGGCATGAGAAGACTTGGTTTTGTAGGAAGAAGTGTCCTGGTGCGGCGGCTGAGCAACCTCTGTGCTGGACTGGTGTCCAGGCCTTGTGATGGTGTGTTGCGATGATCCAGGATTGCGAGATATGGATCCTGACTAGCAGCTTTAGCTTTAAACATCAGTCTCTTAGCGGTCTTCACGGCTGACTCAGCCTTGCCGTTGCTCTGTGGGTAGCCTGGGGAGGAGGTCTTGTGTTTGAATTCCCACAGCTTGCTGAATCTTTGGAACTCATATGAGGAGAACTGTGGCCCATTATCCGAGATGACCATAACAGGGATACCTTGACGGGCAAAGTGGGCTTTCAGTTTCTTTATTACTGTAGTGGACTTTGTATCAGGTAAATAGTCTATTTCCCAAAAATTTGAATAATAATCCACCGTAATGAGGTACTCTTTGTTGTTAAATGAAAACAGGTCTGTACCCACTTTTTCCCATGGTCTGCTCGGAATGTCATGTGGGAGTAGAGTCTCTTTCTGCTGTTTGGCATCTACTGACCTGCAGATATCACACTTGGCCACATGACCTTTGATGTGATCGTTCATGCCCAACCAGTAGACACATTCTCGAGCCCGACGTAGACATCCTTCAACACCGAGATGAGAGGAGTGTAGACGCTTAATGATGTCTCTTATTAGTGCGCCAGGGATAACAGCTCGCTCACCTCTGAACAAAATCCCTTCCTGATAGCTCAGTTCCTCCTGAAATGAAAAATATGGTCTCATTTCACTCAACACTTGTTTTTTGTCCTTCGGCCACCCTTTCAGAACCAATGTGATGAGGTTCTGGAGTAGTTTATCTTCATTTGTTGCAACACGTATTTCACCGAGTCTGTCTTCTGAAATAGGTAGGTGTTGTATCATGTTGACAGTCTCTATTTCAGCTTCTACTGAACCATGTGTTGAACATTCAGGAAGATAAGCCCTACTCAGAGTGTCTGCTAGCAGCATTTCTTTTCCCGGTACATATACCACATCTAAATCATATTTTTGAATGCGCAGCATCATTCTCTGAAGTCTTTTAGGAGCGCTAAGAAGTGGTTTTCTAACAATGGTCTCTAAAGGTTTATGATCGCTTTGAACTGTAACTTTGCGGCCATACGTGTACTGGTGGAATTTTTCCATACTGAAAACCATTGCTAAAAACTCCTTCTCTATTTGAGCGTATCCTCGCTCCGTTGGTGTTAGCGCTCTGCTTGCGAATGCGACAGGCTTACCCTTCTGCATAAGCGCTGCCCCCAAACCTGTGTCCGACGCATCACACTGCACTGTCAGTTCCTCCTCTGGGCTGTAATACTTTAACACTAGGGCATTTGCAATGGTTTCTTTCAGTTTCATATAGGCGTTGTCATGCTGTATCAGTCCAGTTCACTCACATCTTTGTGTGTCAACTGCCTCAACACCTCACACTGGTCAGAGAGGTGTGGGCAGAACTTTGCAAGATAGTTCACCATACCAAGTAGTCTTTGAACAGCTTTCATATCTGTTGGTTTTGGCATCTGGTTGATTGCACGCACCTTTCTGGTCAATCTTTAGTCCGTCTGCCGTCAGAAGATGTCCAATATAGGCAGTCTCCTTTTTTCGCAGTTTGAACTTGTCTGCATTCAGTTGATGTTCTGGTGTTTGCACCTGTCCAGGAACAATCTCAGTTTCTTGTCATGATCAGCCTCTGCTGCTTCCTGTGTCTCACCTTGACCTGTGATTAACACATATCATCAGCATGATGTAAAAACCAGGAAGGTCTTCCAGTGCTTGTGTGCGCTTCGCTGGAAGATTTCAGAGCTGTGCTGATCCCCATCGGCATCCTCAGCCATCTGTAACGACCAAAAGGGGTTGCAAAAGTTGTCAGATAGCTGGACTGTTCCTCTAGCTTGACATGCCAGAAACCACTCTTCACATCACAGACTGTGAAAACTTTAGCTTTGGACAAATCTGGGAGTATGTCCTCAATGGTTAGTAATGGGAAGTGACTGCGTTTTAGCGCCTTGTTCAGTGGTCTAGGATCAATACACACTCTGGGCTTCCCATTTTGTTTCGTTACCACCACCATTGCACTGATCCAGTCTGTGCTGCACTCCACAGGTGTGATGATGTTCCTACGTTGTAGATCCTGTAGTTCTACTTTCAGTGGTTTCATCATGGCAACAGGAACACGTCTCTTTGGCAGTTGCACAGGCTTTACAGTGTTGTCTGTCTCCATTTTGTATTCTCCCTGAAGACAGCCGTCTCCTGTGAACACCTCAGCATACTCTGTTTTAATTTGGTCGAGTGACCACTGCCCACTGTTTGGTCTTTCTGTTGTTACAATACTGTCTAATGCTAAAATATTTTCATACTGCACCTTTATCAGTTTCATGGCCTCACTCGCTTTTTTACCTAGCAGTGGCCTAGTGTGTCCTGTGTCTACCACCTGGAATTCAAGCTGGTAAAGTTTTTGGTTTCTTGGGTTTCTTATCTTTATTTTACATTTCCCGAGTGGTTTTAGCTTACTCTTATTGTACATAAGTAGAACAGTCTTTGAGGGTTCCAGTTTAGTGTCTGGGTTAAGCAGGTCAACTGGGATGACATTGCAACTTGCACCACAATCTATCTGAAATTGTATCATATTTTGACCGAGAAGCATGCCAGCAAAGAGCTGAGTACTATCTACTTTGCTTTCTACAGCATTCACACTCTCAGTACCTGCTACAGTAACACAAAGAATGTCCTCATATTCATCACTTTCACATTCGGTTACATTATGTACATATTTTTCCTTCTTTTCCGTGTGTACCTTACACCTGGCTGCAAAATGGTTGTCTCTGCCACATTTTTTGCACTTTTTACCATATGCTGGGCATTTCTGTTTACTCTTATCGTGTGTTTTTCCACAAAACTTGCATTCTATTGTCTCACGCTTTTTCCTGCGTTGCGTTTCTCCTTTAAATGCATGTATTTCGTCCATCTTTGGTCCTGTAATGGCTTTACTGTTCTCTCGGGATAATTCTGCTGCCCTGCAAAGCTGCACACATGTGTCCAGGGTCAGATTCTTCTCCCTCAACAGCGTTTCTCTCAGTCTTGCATTATTAAGTCCACACACAATCCTGTCTCGAATGAGTGAGTCTCTTAGTGTCCCAAAATTACACGTTTTGGTAAGCAACTTCAGCTCCGTAATATAGCTGTCAATATTCTCACTAGCACCTTGCTCTCTTGTGAAGAAATGATAACGTTCCACAGTCTCATTAATAGCAGGGTTGCAGTGACGGTCAAATCTTTCAATAATGTCACTCAACTTCCATGTATCATATGCTACGTCACCCATTAGCGTGTCGAGTAGCTCCCGCCCGCTCTCACCGACCAGATAGCTGAAAAGCTTCACTTTCTTCTTTTCATCTTCGGCAGCCACCGTTAAATCCACATAAAGCACAAACTCGTCCCTCCAGATCTTCCACGACCTCGACAGGTTTCCGGAGTCCAAGCACAAAGTTTGCGGTGGTTTTAACCCATCCATAGTAAAGGCGGTGAGGTCGGTCTGCGGTGAAGTCGGTCTGCAGCTCGTCACGCTGCACCCACGGAGTCACTGCTGTGGAACCTCTGACACTCAGGAGAAGTCCGGTACCGCTGCCACCATGTTATATTCTGCTCTTGTCAGACAAAAGACCACAGAATATCTGTTCAACCCGACTGGGTTTTCTCAACTTTTATTCAACTTGCACACAGGTACATTGCTGGGCTGTAACACGCCGCTTTCTCCGTCCGTGTGTAACCACATAACACGTCCGTGTTTCCCCAAACAACTTAACAATAGTTCCTATTGTTACACTATGTGCCTCTGGTGAAGAGGAAGCCTTCGACCACAAGGACTGTGAGGAGGTGGTCAGAGGAGGCTTATGAGACACTGCAGAGCTGCTTTGAAGTAACCGACTGACCTGCGCTCTGTGAGCCCCACGGGGAGGACATTGATGGTCTCATAAAGTGCATCACGTATTAGATACATTTTTGTGTGGACTGCAATGTTCCAGTTCAAACTGTAACCTGTTATGAGAACAATAAACCTTGGATCACTATTGACATTAAGGCCATCCTGAATGAGAAGAAGAGGGCGTCAGGAGATGGGAACTGTGATGCGGTGAGGAGAGTGCAGGGCGTACTCAAACTTAAAATCAGGGAGGCCAAAAACAATTATAGGAGAAAGCTGGAGAATAAATTCCAGCGAAACAACGTGAGGGATGTGTGGAGTGGAATGAAAACCATCAGCGGGTTCCAGAAGACTGGTAGCATGGGGTTGGAGGGCTGTGTGGACCAGGCCAATGAACTGAACCTGTTTTTCAATAGGTTTGATACTGCGGCCCCTCCCCCACAAGATTCTGCTGCTGGCTGCCCTACAACAACTGCCACTCCACCTCCTACTTCTCCAACTCCTTAGAGGCCCCTTATCTGCCCCGCACCACCTCAATTCACACCCACCTACTCTACCCCTCTACCCTGCTCTACATCATGTTTTCTACAACCTGAGGACCATACCCCTCCCCCAACTGTCATCTCTACAGTGTTCTTCACATCTGACCTGGTGAGAAAACAGCTGACGAGTCTTCACTCTGGCAAAGCTGCAGGCCCTGACGGTGTCTTCCCAGGGTGCTTAAAGCCTGTGCCCCCCAGCTGTGTGGAGTTCTCAGTCAAGTATTCAGCCTGAGCCTGCACCTCCAGAGGGTCCCCGCGCTGTGGAAGACGTCCTGCCTTGTGTCCTGTGCCAAAAAAGCCACGTCCTAGCGGTCCTCAGGACTTCTGACTGGTGGCCCCGATGTCCCACATGATGAAGACCCTGGAGAGGCTCGTCCTGGATCAGCTAAGGCCTATGGCCAGGTCCTTCACTAATCCACTACAGTTTGCCTACCAGCACCGCCTTGGAGTTGAGGCCGGCATCATCTACCTGCTGAACAGAGTCTACACTCATCTGGACAAGCCGGCGAGCACTTTGAAAGTCATGTTCTTTGACTTCTCCAGTGCTTTCAACAACATCTCCCCAGCTCTACTGAGTGAGAAGATGGCTGCGATGGACATTGAGGCCCCATTTTGTCCTGGATTGTTGATGACGTCTACAGAACTGTGTGTCTGATAGGGTGGTCAGCAACACTGGGGCCCCACAGGGGATTGTCCTGCCACCTTCAGAGCTTTTCTGATGACTCAGCAGTGGTTGGCTGCATTGAAAATGAGAATGAATACAGGACTGTGGTGAAACATGGTGTGAACTGAATCATCTGCAGCTCAACGTGACAAAGACAAAAGAGCTCATAGTGGATCTGAGGAGGGCGAAAACACCAGTGACCCCTGTTTCCATCCAGGGGTCCCTGTGGACACTGTAGAGGAATACCAGTACATGGGGGTGTACGTCAACAATAAGTTGGACTGGACTAAAAACACTGAAGCGTCTACAAAAAGGACCAAGGGACTCTGGCTGAGGTCTGAGGTCCTTTAACATCTGTCAGACAATGCTGAGGATGTTCTACGAGTCTGTTGTGGCCAGTGCCATCTTCTTAGCTGTCACATGCTGGGCAGTAGGTTGAGGGTCTCAGACAACAACAGACTAAACAAACTGATCAGGAGGGCTGGTGATGTCGTGGGGGAGGGGCTGGACACCCTGACGACCGTGGCTGAGAGGAGGATGGTGTCCAGGCTTCAGTCCATCTTGGATGATGTCACACACCCTCTCTATGACACACTGGCCCAGCAGAGGAGCACTTTCAGTGGGAGACTCCTCCTACCCAGATGCACCACTGAGCGCCACAGGAAATAATTCCTGCTTGTGGTCATTAAACTCTATAACTCCTCCCTAAGATAGTCAGACACGCCCCTTCTGTAACCTGACTCAAACACAGTCTTTTTCATTTTGCTCTTTTTGCATTTTCTGCACATAAATAAACTGTACAGTTGACATTTTATATATGTATAGTTATATTTTTATTGTTTTTAATAGATGTGGCTTGTATAATATATATTGTTTATATTGTTTGTATATCTGGAGCTGTAACAAAAATAATTTCCCCCTGTGATTATTAAAGTATTTCTGATTCTGGTACTGTGTAGAATTGATGTAGATGAAGGCGTTTTGAGATATGAAGTAAAAGCAATGGTTAGGAGCCGAGTGGGTGGTACAGGTGCAGAGCCAAATAAGGTGTGTTCACAGTCTATGTGACACACGGGGACCTGCTGTCGTTCCATTAACAGGAGCAGTTGCTGTTGTTACAGTTGGAAGTTGAGCAAGCCAGGCTCTGTGTTTTAGATAGAGAGGCGGGGCATGGTGTTGGGCGTGCGCGTGATGGCGCTGAAGGGTCCAATATGCAATTTGTTCCCAAATTTAACAAGAGGGATCCTGACACGTTTTTCACTCTGTTTGAGCTCGTAGCTGTTTCTAAGGCATGGCCGAATACAGAGATGATTATACTGCTTCAGTGTGTTCTAACGGGTGAGGCACAGGAGGCGTATTCAGCCGTGTGTGCTCAAGACAATTTGACCTATCAGAGAGTGAAAGTGGCTGTGTTTGAAGGCATATCAGCTGATGAGGGAGGCATATAGACTTTTGCTGGTGGGTTAAGGCGGACAAGCAAACCCACATTGAATTAGTGAATTAGTTGTTGACTGTGTGAGTTTTGACTGCAAAACAAATCTACGTTAGGGTACAAATAAACCCATTTTAAAAGATAGTGTGAAGCAGCAGGGGTAACTACATTTGAACAATTGTCTGATTTGATTATCCTTGAGCAGTTTAAGAATGTGTTGCCTGGTCATGTGGCGACGTATCTTAGTGAGCGTGAGTTGGAAAGTGTTGTTAAGGCTGTAGAATTGGCTGATGATTTTGTGTTGACTCAGCATTTTTGAGTCAGGTGTACGGCCGCTGGCTACTGATTTTGGTAACTCGAGTGCTGATGTTGGGAAGCCTGATTCATATAGTGGTGAATATGTCTATAGTAGTTCATATAGTGGTGAATATGTCTATAATAGTTCATATAGTGGTGAGTATGTCTATAGTAGTACATATAGTGATGAATATGTCTATAGTAGTTCATATAGTGGTGAATATGTCTATAGTAGTTCATATAGTGGTGAATATGTCTATAGTAGTTCATATAGTGGTGAATATGTCTATAATAGTTCATATAGTGGTGAGTATGTCTATAGTAGTACATATAGTGGTGAGTATGTCTATAGTAGTACATATAGTGGTGAATATGTCTATAGTAGTTCATATAGTGGTGAATATGTCTATAGTAGTTCATATAGTGGTGAGTATGTCTATAGTAGTTCATATAGTGATGAATATGTCTATAGTAGTTCATATAGTGATGAATATGTCTATAGTAGTTCATATAGTGGTGAATATGTCTATAGTAGTTCATATAGTGGTGAAATATGTCTATAATAGTTCATATAGTGTGAGTATGTCTATAGTAGTACATATAGTGATGAATATGTCTATAGTAGTTCATATAGTGGTGAATATGTCTATAGTAGTTCATATAGTGGTGAATATGTCTATAGTAGTTCATATAGTGGTGAATATGTCTATAGTAGTTCATATAGTGGTGAATATGTCTATAGTAGTTCATATAGTGGTGAGTATGTCTATAGTAGTTCATATAGTGATGAATATGTCTATAGTAGTTCATATAGTGGTGAATATGTCTATAGTAGTTCATATAGTGGTGAATATGTCTATAGTAGTTCATATAGTGATGAATATGTCTATAGTAGTTCATATAGTGGTGAATATGTCTATAGTAGTTCATATAGTGGTGAATATGTCTATAGTAGTTCATATAGTGGTGAATATGTCTATAATAGTTCATATAGTGGTGAGTATGTCTATAGTAGTACATATAGTGATGAATATGTCTATAGTAGTTCATATAGTGGTGAATATGTCTATAGTAGTTCATATAGTGGTGAATATAATAATACATAATTCTCTGGTCTTTGGTGAGAGCAGACGTGTTTTTCTTTGCTCCGATAACACGACCTTGGCTACAGCTGAACAGCCTGAACAGCCTGAAAAACTGGGCCCAAGACTGAAGGAAAATGGTGAAAAAACCGCAGGGAGGCCCTTCAGAACCCAATTCGGGTTTGGAAGAGGTCAAGGAGATGATACGCGAGGGTCTACAAAACCTATCTGCCGAGATAAAGTCGTTGGAAAAGACGCTGGAAAATTCACTGGAAAGACTACAAAGCGAAGCAAAGGTACTGAAAGAAAAGAATGAAAGAAATGCTGAAGAGATAAAATTGTTGAACGCGAGGGTTGAACAGCTGGAACAAAGGAAAGAGAGAAAGATGTCATCATCACAGGCCTAAAGATAAAACCCAGGAGTGACGAAGAAACAAAATCGATTGAACAACAGGTCATTGACTACCTGAAGTCGAAGGACATTGTCCTGAACCCTGACAACATCAACTCCTGCCATCTCCTGCCAAAGAGAAATGATACCAGAGCTGTAAAAATAACCTTCACGAATATAAAATTCAAAGGAGAAATAATCAAGCAACGAAACAAACTCAAGGGAAACGAAGTGTACTCAATGAAAACCTGACGAAACAAAATGCAAGCATTGCATGGAAAGCACGCCAAATAAAAAAGAAGGAAGATTTTGAAGACGTGGTCAAAAAACTGCAGGATTTACATCCTGGAAGAAGAGGACGGAAAACCAGTTCTCATCAAAAAGATGGACAACTTGGGAAAATACGAAGGATCCACCTAAACAACAACATTACTGATGGTAATCATGGATATGGACCCAGATCTATATAAACACTGGAAACAAAACTCAGACTGTGATTATTTTACGGAGACCGAATTAAATGTGGAAACCAAGAGTAAAAAAGGTCTGTCATTTATTCATTTTAATTGCTAGGTGGTGGGGTGAGTAAGGATTACATTACATTTAAATTCAAAGTGTTTATTGTCATATGTGCAGTTAGAAACACGATTTTTTTTTTATATACAATGAAATTACTGCCTTGCTTATGAACTAAGATATAATAATGTGTTTATACAAGTTAAATCTAACAGTGGAAAATACAACACTGCCAATAGAACTAACAACAGCAGTTAGAAACACGCTTATGAACTAAGATATATTACATTAAAATACTACTTTGCTTGTGAACTGGATGTGGTGATGTGTTTATACAAGTTGGATCTGATCCCATCATCAGACAGTGGAAAATACAACACTGCCAATAGAACTAACAACAGCTGGATTACCCTTGATGTAGAGACAAAACAAGGTGACATTATGGATGAAAAGGGAAGAATCTTCCAAACACCTTCGAAAGAGGAACTATTCTTGAACTGGAGGAATGCTAACAACGTCTGGCAGGGAACAAGGCCAACAGATGAGAATACACAAAAAAGAAGAAATCAAGAATGTTTTGACCAGAGAGACATGTAAACCCATGTAAATCTGCGATTGTAAAACAGGGGACGGGACCCGGATAAGCAAACTGCTTCTCTCGTCTCCTTTTTCGGCATGTACAAAAAATGTAAAAAAAAAAAAAAAAAAAAGTGAATGTAACCATGTCGGAAATAAACTGAATAAATAAATAAATAAAATAAATATGTCTATAGTAGTTCATATAGTGGTGAATATGTCTATAGTAGTTCATATAGTGGTGAATATGTCTATAATAGTTCATATAGTGGTGAGTATGTCTATAGTAGTACATATAGTGGTGAATATGTCTATAGTAGTTCATATAGTGGTGAATATGTCTATAGTAGTTCATATAGTGGTGAGTATGTCTATAGTAGTTCATATAGTGATGAATATGTCTATAGTAGTTCATATAGTGGTGAATATGTCTATAGTAGTTCATATAGTGGTGAATATGTCTATAGTAGTTCATATAGTGATGAATATGTCTATAGTAGTTCATATAGTGGTGAATATGTCTATAGTAGTTCATATAGTGGTGAATATGTCTATAGTAGTTAAAATAGTGGTGAATATGTCTATAGTAGTTCATATAGTGGTGAATATGTCTATAATAGTTCATATAGTGGTGAATATGTCTATAGTAGTTCATATAGTGATGAATATGTCTATAGTAGTTCATATAGTGGTGAATATGTCTATAGTAGTTCAATAGTGGTGAATATGTCTATAGTAGTTCATATAGTGGTGAATAGTCTATAATACTTCATATAGTGGTGAATATGTCTATAGTAGTTCATATAGTGATGAATATGTCTATAGTAGTTCATATAGTGGTGAATATGTCTATAGTAGTTCAAATAGTGGTGAATATGTCTATAGTAGTTCATATAGTGATGAATATGTCTATAGTAGTTCAAATAGTGGTGAATATGTCTATAGTAGTTCATATAGTGATGAATATGTCTATAGTAGTTCATATAGTGGTGAATATGTCTATAGTAGTTCAAATAGTGGTGAATATGTCTATAGTAGTTCATATAGTGGTGAATATGTCTATAATACTTCATATAGTGGTGAATATGTCTATAGTAGTTCATATAGTGATGAATATGTCTATAGTAGTTCATATAGTGGTGAATATGTCTATAGTAGTTCAAATAGTGGTGAATATGTCTATAGTAGTTCATATAGTGGTGAATATGTCTATAATTATATAGTGGTGAATATGTCTATAGTAGTTCATATAATGATGAATATGTCTATAGTAGTTCATATAGTGGTGAATATGTCTATAGTAGTTCAAATAGTGGTGAATATGTCTATAGTAGTTCATATAGTGGTGAATATGTCTATAATAGTTCATATAGTGGTGAATATGTCTATAATACTTCATATAGTGGTGAATATGTCTATAATAGTTCATATAGTGGTGAATATGTCTATAATAGTTCATATAGTGGTGAATATGTCTATAGTAGTTCATATAGTGGTGAATATGTCTATAGTAGTTCATATAATGGTGAATATGTCTATGGTAGTACATATAGTGGTGAATATGTCTATAATACTTCATATAGTGGTGAATATGTCTATGGTAGTTCATATAGTGGTGAATATGTCTATAATACTTCATATAGTGGTGAATATGTCTATAATACTTCATATAGTGGTGAATATGTCTATGGTAGTTCATATAGTGGTGAATATGTCTATAGTAGTTCATATAATGGTGAATATGTCTATGGTAGTACATATAGTGGTGAATATGTCTATAATACTTCATATAGTGGTGAATATGTCTATAATACTTCATATAGTGGTGAATATGTCTATAATACTTCATATAGTGGTGAATATGTCTATGGTAGTTCATATAGTGGTGAATATGTCTATAGTAGTTCATATAATGGTGAATATGTCTATGGTAGTACATATAGTGGTGAATATGTCTATAATACTTCATATAGTGGTGAATATGTCTATAATACTTCATATAGTGGTGAATATGTCTATGGTAGTTCATATAGTGGTGAATATGTCTATAGTCGTTCATATAGTGGTGAATATGTCTATAATAGTTCATATAGTGGTGAGTATGTCTATAATAGTTCATATAGTGGTGAATATGTCTATAGTAGTTTATATAGTGGTGAGTATGTCTATAGTAGTTCATATAGTGGTGAATATGTCTATAGTAGTTCATATAGTGGTGAATATGTCTATAATAGTTCATATAGTGGTGAATATGTCTATAGTAGTTCATATAGTGGTGAATATGTCTATAGTAGTTCATATAGTGGTGAATATGTCTATAGTAGTTCATATAGTGGTGAATATGTCTATAGTAGTTCATATAGTGGTGAATATGTCTATAGTAGTTCATATATTGGTGAGTATGTCTATAGTAGTTCATATAGTGGTGAATATGTCTATAGTAGTTCATATAGTGGTGAATATGTCTATAGTAGTTCATATAGTGGTGAATATGTCTATAGTAGTTCATATAGTGGTGAATATGTCTATAGTGGTGAATATGTCTATAGTGGTGAATATGTCTATAGTAGTTTATATAGTGGTGAGTATGTCTATAGTTTATATAGTGGTGAAATGTTATAATAGTTCATATAGTGGTGAATATGTCTATAATAGTTCATATAGTGGTGAATATGTCTATAATAGTTCATATAGTGGTGAATATGTCTATAGTAGTTTATATAGTGGTGAATATGTCTATAGTAGTTTATATAGTGGTGAGTATGTCTATAGTAGTTTATATAGTGGTGAATATGTCTATAATAGTTCATATAGTGGTGAATATGTCTATAATAGTTCATATAGTGGTGAATATGTCTATAGTAGTTCATATAGTGGTGATATGTCTATAGTTTCATATAGTGGTGAATATGTCTATAATAGTTCATATAGTGGTGAATATGTCTATAGTAGTTCATATAGTGGTGAATATGTCTATAGTAGTTCATATAGTGGTGAATATGTCTATAGTAGTTCATATAGTGGTGAATATGTCTATAGTAGTTCATATAGTGGTGAATATGTCTATAATAGTTCATATAGTGGTGAGTATGTCTATAGTAGTTCATATAGTGGTGAATATGTCTATAGTAGTTTATATAGTGGTGAATATGTCTATAATAGTTCATATAGTGGTGAATATGTCTATAATAGTTCATATAGTGGTGAATATGTCTATAGTAGTTCATATAGTGGTGAATATGTCTATAGTAGTTCATATAGTGGTGAATATGTCTATAGTAGTTCATATTAAATAGTGATAGTAAACATGTGAGTCACTGTGTTAGTTTAAACGTTATATCTACTGATTCAGGCTCTAATGTGTTATAATATTGTTATCAGTGTTGCTGAGATGTTTTAAATTTTTTTGTTTTTCTCTGGTTTTGATAAACTTCACGTCTGTTTGATGGACTTCATAATGACAGTCACTCTCTGTGATGCTGAAGCTCTGCTGTTGTAGGAATGTGTATGTTGTAAAATGATGTTATGAGCTTTATTATTTGGGTTTATAGGGCCCGGTCATTAGCCCCGCCCCCGGCTCTGGTTTGTTCCGCTACTGTATATATATATGTATGTATATATGTTATATATATATATATATATATATATATGTGTGCGTATGTATATATATATGTTTATAAATATACATACATATATATGTGTGCAAGTTTATGTGCTTTACATGATCAAAAAGTGCAACAGACATCAGCTTAAAATCAGAACATTAAAGTCGGCAAGAAAACTTATAAAATCATCAACAAACACATGACATCATCAATATGACCATAAATCTCTATCAATCATATACAGTAGAGAAAAAAGTTCCTTTAACTTTGATTTAAAAATGTTCACATGTGATGCTGACTTCAGCTCTGCTGCAGTTTGTTCCACTTCTTTGCAGCATAACAACTAAACACAGCATCACCATGGTTACTGTGAGCTCTGGGCTCCACTATCTGACCTGTGTCCATAGATCTCAGAGACCTGCTGGGTTCATACCTGACTAACATCTCACTGATGTATTCTGGACCAAACCATTCACACATTTATAACCAGCAGCAGAACTTTACAGTCTCCTCTGAGGCTGACTGGGAGCCTTTCACTCTGGAGATGTTCTTTAGGTGGTAGAAGATGTTTTTGTGATAGATTTGATCTATTATGTAGTAAATATTAGTCCACTGGGCTGAAAACAAGCTGAAGGACAATCTGTGGATAAACAATTTACAGAATGAGGCGCAGCAGGAACAGCCTAGCACGGTGGAGGCTCCATCATGCTGTGTGGCTGCTTTGCTTGTATCTGAGCAATGGAGAGATGTCCATCCATACCATGATATAAATGTAGTTGATTGTACTGTGTGTGTGAGGTGTTTGCATTTTCTCCAAATGTGTTTCTGTGTGGAGCAAGTTTCAGCTGGTCATTGTCCCTCAGGGAGAACCTCCAACTCCCCCTCCCTCTGAAGCCACCACACATTCCATCCCTTGTTCCCACATTCCTCTCAGATCACAGAGTGTCTGTGACGGGACG
>NW_021144870.1:160868-168369 GCF_900634775.1 Gouania willdenowi | reverse complement strand
CTGATGTTTGACCTTATTGATTGTATTTTTTCATTGAAATTTACAGCAAATTCATTGCATTTTCCAGCTGACAGTAATTCAGGGGCTATCTGATCTGGGGGGGTTGTGAGCTTTTCAATTACAGAAAACAACGTGCGAGAGTTGTTGACATTTTTGGCAATAATTTCAGAAAAGTATTGCTGCCTTGCTTTGAACAAGCCATCATTGAATTTTCGCAGACATATTTTGTACAGTTCTAGATGAATTTGGAGTTTTGTTGATCTCCATTTACGCTCAGCTCTTCTACAGTCAGATTTCAAATTCTGCATTATCTCAGTCCTCCTCCAAGGTGTTTTCTGTGTGTTTGGTTTTCTCTTAGTTTTGATTGGAGCCACCACATCTATGACATTACAGACGTTTCTATTATACTCATCCAGAAGATCATCAACTGTCTCAGCACTCAATGTTGGTGTCATTGCTATGGCTTCCATAAACTGTGCATGTGCTGTCATTTATGTACCTTTTCTTTAAACACACATAACTAGGGGGAACAGATGTTACAGTCTCTAGGTCAAAAAGACACAGAAATGATCAGATAGAGCTAAGTCTCTTACATCAACAGCAGAGATATCAACACCTTTAGAGATAACCAGATCCAAAGTGTGACCTTGAGTGTGTGTCGGACCAGTCACATGTTGTGTAAGACCAAAAGTATCCATTAAAGCATACAGTTCTTTGGCAGTATTGTCCATGTTATTGTCTACATGAATATTTAAGTCACCTGTTATTATTAAAAAGTTGTATTCAGTGCATACAACTGACAGCAGTTCAGCAAACTCATCCATGAATTCTCCAGAATATTTTGGGGGTCTATAAACGACTAAAAACAGAACTCTTGAATCACCCTTCAGTAAGAATGACATATATTCAAAGGAGATAAAATCACCAAATGTTATTTCTTTGCACTGAAATATTGATTTAAAAATGGCAGCAACTCCACCACCTTTCCTGTAAGTACGACACTTATTTAAATAAATAAAGTCTTGTGGTGAACTTTCATTGAGAATAGTATTACTGATACCATCATTCAACCATGTTTCATTGAGAAATAAAAAGTCCAAGTGATGTGTTAAAATAATATCATTAATTATTAGTGACTTGTTAACAAGAGATCTAACATTAAGAAGAGCTAATTTTAAAGACTTTACTGGAGACACTGGTGGACTTTTTGGATGACATGTTATAGGAGTCACATTTTTATATCTATTAAGCTTTTTGTTTTTCTTTAATTTCACAATTTTACCTGTGTTACCTGTCACCACAGGAATTAAAGAAGCTGCATTAACTCCATAAGGCCCTGACTTTTTCTGGTTGTTCCTAAAAATAGAGCTATTGCAGTCTAGACCCAGCACACATCAGACCTGTGTCGCTCTAAGATGAACACATCTGGCCTGAGGAGAAGAGTGATCCTAGGCCTGGTATCACTGAGGAGGGATGGGTGGTGCTGATTGGTTCTTTAGAGGAGATAAGATGGGACCATGGTGGGGTAAAGGGTGGGGTGTCAGTCTTCCAAGAAGGCAGGGGTAGGAGAGAAGCTGGATGAGGTGGAAGTAGGTGAATTTTGGGGTGAAGCAGGTGGGTCCTGAGATGCGGGGGTTGGGTTGACCTCTTCATTTTGGTGATTTTTATTTCTTGCTGGAAGCTCATTGACTCCATGTTCTTTCCTTGTTGTTTTGTTCTCCGATGGTACATGTTGTCCTCTGTCTTTATCAGAACTGATAGCAGTGTGACTGGTGAAGTAAAACAAGTTGGATGTGAAGAGTTTTACTCCAGCCTTGTTTAGACACAGTCCATCTGCTCTAAAAAGATAATGGCGTTTCCAAAAAATAGGAAATTGTTCTATAAAATTTAGTGAAAGGGCAGCACAAGCTGAAGACAAAAATGTATTCAAAGAGTAAATTCTTAAGAATTTCAGATCTCCTTTGTGGACTGGAGATATCTGGCCAATGATGAACACTTTAGGCTGTAAACAGCTCACAGTTTTTAGCAGATGGGTGAAATCAATCAATCAATCAATCAATCAATCTTTATTTGTATAGCGCCAAATCATAACCAATGGTATCTCAAGGCACTTTACAGTAGAGCAGTCTTAAGGACGGACTCTTCATTTTATGGATACACATACATATGTATCCCACACCCAACATGAATTCATCATGGCGGCAAGGAAAACCTTCTGTTAAGCAGCAGGAACCTTGTGTGGATCCCATTCCTATGATGAACAGCCATCCACGTTATGCTGTGTTGGGTGTGTGCAGAGGAAAGGGTGGAGACAGAGTTGTTGAGACTCTGTAACTCCACACTGAGGATCCCACGGACCTGCAAGACAAAAGCCAGAAGGAGTAAATCCTGCTTTAACACCTCAGACTCCTCCTTGGCTAAATCATTTAACCCAAAATGAATCACAACATTTTTCAAATGTGGGTAATCTGCAACAATATGTAAGATTTTGTCAGCCAGGTCTGATACTGTGTCATTAGGTAAACAGATCACTTTCACGTTGCTGCTAAACATCTTCTGAGCATCTTTAACAGAAACTTCTCCCACTATCAGTGTGTGAGGTTGTTGGTTTGGATTAGAACAGATCCTAGGTCATTCAGCAGTGGGACGAATCAATTACCCAGTTCTACATGAAACTGGGTTTGTGACTTGGTGATACTCCTGCCTTTAGCAGATGTCCACTTTTGTGCCTGGGCAGACAAGGGAGTTGATGTTGAGGCTGCAGTCTGAGAAGTCAGTGCAGGCCAGTCCGTCTCATTATTGATATCAGGGCGCTTTGCTCGGCCCGTTAGCCTTTGAAGTGGATATGACTTTTTCTTAGGCTTAGCTCCCAGAGTATTCCAGGGAGGACTCACACCTGTTGGCTTATCAACGGGAACAGGATCCTCCCTAGGCCTGATAGCTTTGTTAGCACGGGCTGGTAGCGAGTTAGCTTTATCCACTCTGCTGTTTAGAAACAGCGGCACAGTCGTATCATTATCATATCCACAGTGTCCATTAACCTCAATGTTTACTTGTATTCCTCGCACTGTAGTCTCCAGTTCAGTAATCTTTTGGAGAAGACTGCTGTTTTCTGTTGTGGAAAGAGCCATTCTTCTGCTAGTTAGCTTGCTACTTGTAGCTAGCTAGCTTGCTACTTAGCTTTCCAGTTGAGCCAGCAAATAAAAAAGCAGTAGATGATTACCTCAGAGCCAGAGTCAGATGGTAAATGATAGAGTTTGATGTTGAAGTATCGTATCATTTCTCAGAAGAAAAAGTTCATGTTTAGTAAATAAATTCCTCTGTGAGCTCCGCTCTGCTCTTTAGCTGCTGTCAGCTCAGCTGCCGGAAGTTATACTGTGTTATACTGGATTATACTGTGTTATACTTGATTATACTGTGTTATACTGGATTATACTGAGTTATACTGGGTTATTTATTTATTTATTTATTCAGTTTATTTCCAACATGGTTGCATCCACATAAGTTTTGTTATTCTTTTTTTTTTTTTTTTTTGTACATGCCGAAAAAGGAGACGAGAGAAGCAGTTTCCTTATCCAAGTCCCGTCCCCTGTTTTGTACACAGAAAATTTACATCAAAGCTTGTCTCTCTGGTCAAACAGTCTTAGGTTGTTCTGAACACAATTTCATTTTTTTTTGTCCTTTTTTATGTAGGATTTATTCTCATCTGTAGTCAGTGTTGTCGTTTTTCATTCCTCCTCTCCATCGTTGTTCGTGTCGTCCTTGTTCCCTGCAGATTTCATTCCCCGACTTTGTTTACGTTCCTCCAGTTCAAAAGAAAACTTCATTGTCTTTCGAAGTTCCTTGTTTTGTCTCTGCATCAAGGTTATTCTAGCTGTTAATAGCTATTGACAGTGCTGTGTTTTCCAATGTTAGATTTAACCCTTTTTTTTTTCAAGTTTAAATAAAGATTCAAGATACGTTTTGTAGGTGTTTCCCCAGATTTCTGAGCAGTAATTTAAATGTGACCCAATAAGGGAAGAATAGATGATCTTCAGTGATTTGGTATGTAGTATTTGTTGTAATTTCCATAGGATGTAGTTCTGTTTTCAATGTTTTGTCTTTAAGATGTTTTTTATATAATGTGTTTTGTTTTTTTGTTTTGTTTTTTTGCGTGTGTTTCTGGGTGGATGTTGTCAATCAGGAGACAAACAACAGATTAATATGTTCTCTCCCTTTGGTCTCGTTATTTTTACTGTTACACATTCTCCATTTCATTGTTATCTTTTATGTATAATGCCTTTTATTGTAAAGTTCATACCTTTTTGTTCATTTAGCCAAGTTTCTGACAGTGCCACATTGAATTCAATGTCCGAAAAGTAAGCACAGTCTGAGTCTTGTTTCCAGTGTTTATATAGATCTGGGTCCATGTCCATGATTACCATCAGTAATGTTGTTGTTTAGGTGGATCCTTCGTATTTTCCCAAGTCTTCCATCGTTTTGATGAAGATTGGTTTTCCGTTCTCTTCTCCCAGTGGTGTGATATAAGTCCTGCAGTTTCTTGTCCACGTCTTCAGAATTTTTCCTCCTTTTTTATTTGGCGTGCCTTCAATGCGATGCTTGCGTTTTGTTTTGTCAGGTGTTCATTCATGAAAACCTTTGTTTCTTTCAATTTCTTGCCTTGCTTCAGTAGTTCTCCTTTAAATTTCACATTCTTGAAGGTGATTTTTACAGCTCTTGTGTCATCACGCTTTGGCAAGAGTTGGCAGGAGTTGATGTTGTTAGGGTTCAAGACAATATCCTTTGACTCCAGGTAATCAATGACCTGTTGTTCAATTGATTTTGTGTCTTCGTCACTCGCTTCCGTTGTCTGTCTCAACCTGGGTTTTATCTTTAGGCCTGTAATGATGACATCTTTCTCTCTTTCCTTTTGTTCCAGCTTTTCAACCCTCGCGTTTAGCAGTTTTAGCTCTTCAGCGATCTTTACATTCTGTTGTTCCAGTACCTTTACTTCACTTTGAAGGCTTTCCCGTGATTTTTCCAGCGTCTTTTCCAACGACTTTATCTCGGCTGTGATCCGTGCAGATAGATCGTCTTTGAGGTTTCGTATCATCTCCTTGACCTCTTCCAAACCCGGATCAGGTTGTGTATGACCTGCAGGCGGTTTTTTAACCATTTTTCTTTTCGTCTTGGGCCCAAGTTTTGTTTCTCAGGCTGTCCAGCTGCAGCTGTAAGCTGTTAATCTCCCAAGGTCGTGTAATCGGAGCGAGTGAACACACGTCCTTTCTCTCCTAAAACCAGAGACGACTGTATACTGAGTTATACTGGTTTATACTGTATGTTATACTGAATTATACTGGTTTATACTGGTTTATATTGTGTTATACTGGTTTATACTGGATTATATTGGGTTATACTGGTTTATACTGCAGGTTAGTGTGGTGTTCAACACCACACTATCCGAGACCAAGACTTGCCTGAGACCAGAATGCACCGAGATCAAGACAAGACGAAGACTTTCTGGAGCCGAGACCAAGACCATTAGTTCATTTCTCCCTTGCACTGCGCAGTCCAAACTGACACCGGAGCCAGACGCACACATACAAGTGTGTTACACACGTCACTCAGTCACATTAAGGAAGGTTGTGGTCATTATACAGGGTGGATTAAAGAATGAATAAAAGATTGTTTTATCCTGTTCTTCTCCTTGATATTATCACATTATAAAAAAGTTTAAAAATATCAGGAATTAGTGCTGGTCTCTAACGGTCTTGAGAGAAAATCCCGAGTCCGGGCAGCCCGAGTCAAAATGCTTCAGAGTCCGAGACGAGACCGAGACCTTTAAAATTTGGTCTCGAGACCAAGACCGGTCTCGACTACTACAACACTACTGCAGGTTATACTGGTTTATAGTGGTTTATACTAGGTTGTACTGGGTTATAATGGGTTATATTGTGTTATACTGGGAATGATGCACTAATACATGAGGACGAATAATGTGTTACACAACATGTCAAAGTATCAGAGTATTGGATTACAACGAAGGCCTGAGAGCCTTACATAAGTCCTTCATTCATTTAGTGTGTATGTATGTGTGTGTGTGTGTGTGTGTGTGTGTGTGTGTGTGTGTGTGTGTGTGTGTGTGTGTGTGTGTGTGTGTGTGTGTGTGTGCGTGTGCGTGTGTGTGTAGGCGACAGCTTCCTCCACACAGGAACACTTTTAAACGTGGGTTATTTTATTTTTATCAAACAGTGAAACCTCTTCATCTAAAGTGAAAATGACAGAGATGGAGGCAATAGAAGATCTTTGACCTTTGACCTGATCAACTCATCTATTCATGTTAAAGTCCCAGTGTTCAGGTCCTGATGGAACATGATAATAAATAAAATTATTAGAACATTTACTGGTTTACTGACAATTATTCAAGATATTCAATCATACACATCAACATTACAGCAGGGTTTTTCAACCACTGGGCCGTGGCCTACTTGTGTGCCAAAAGAAATAATTCAATTCCATCTAATTGTTCTAAAGAATGTTTGAAAACTAATGAATGATTGTGTGTAAATATTCCATAGTGCAATATATATATAATGTAAAATTGTATAATGTAAAAAAATACATTATATAAAAGGAAACAATATTTAACAGAATAAAATTCAATTATAGTTCTCAATTTTGTTTCATGTTTTGTTTTTTTTAAATGTACTTTTATCCTTCCCACGACATGAATCGAGTGTGCAAAATATGAAAGATGGTGAAATATGTTTTTGTTTGATTTGTTTTGAAGACACTTTGATAAGAACTAAATGCACTTTATATTTGAAAAAAAAAAATAAATAAATCACAAAGTAATTTTTGTTGTTGTTCATTTGATTCCCAATAAAACACTTTTTTATTAGAAAGAATACATATTTTTGTGTTTATTTGATTCCTATTAAAGACACTTTGATAAGAATGACTGTATAATGTTAATATAAGTTACTAAGTTACTTTTTAAACATTTTTGGTTAGTTGTACCTTGGGATTTTTTTTAAAGAAGATGAAACTTTGCCTAAAAAGGTTAAAAAACACTGCATTAAACGAATGGATAAATGACTTGTGTTAATGAAGCTTTAACAAATGTTAGTTTTAACTTGAGATTTCATGGAAATATAAATATAATGATTTAGTTTGCTATCGTCTTTTTATTCATTTTCACAACATACCAGTACATTTCAGCCAAAGTTCTACATTACAGAGATTACATTTGACCAGAATGAAAGAATACAATATTTAATGCACAGGAACTACACAGAATAATAGATCATAGAAACAAAAGAATGATTTAAGGCCATCATTTAAAACAAATATTAAAAATATTTCCTCCACAAATCTCCTCAGTGATGATGAACAGGATTAAGTACATGTTTCTATTCTACAAAAAAGTTTTACTTGTTGAAAACTTCATAAAATCAATTTTAAAAAATGCTAAAAACTGAAAAACAAGCTCTTTATGTTTATGACTGAGTGCAGTCAGTCT
>NW_021144870.1:123368-158368 GCF_900634775.1 Gouania willdenowi | reverse complement strand
TAAATTTTTCTCATGAGTTTAACACAGATCAATAATAATAACTACATAATAAAAAACACTGAGATCAAACACAACCACAATTAAGTTTACTTTGATTGTGTTTCATTAAAAAAAAACTGCCCTGTCCTCCCTAACTCTTTTACCCTTGTATCTCCCCCCTCACTCAGCTGTAACTCCGCCCTCTTTGTTTGTATCTTTACCACTTGTTAAATTTAGCTTCGCCTTCCTCAGAGAGTGCTGCTCACTAAATTAGCCATATATATATATATATATATATATATATATATATATATATATATATATATATATATATATATATATATATAGCTTCATCACATTATAATTATATTATAATAGTTTAAAAAATTATTCCCTGTCAGTTTATATTAAGGCTGAACTTAATATGTAATACTGTAACTGGTGACTGATGTGTAGTTTGTTAACATACAGTAAATAAAATGTTTGCAGGATACGTCACTTTTACAAACAAGGGTTTTTTTTTTTTTACAAATAGTTACTAGGGATGTAACGATTCACTCAACTCCTGATAAGATTCAATTCACGATACTGGGTTCATGATACAATTCTCTCACGATTTATTTTACAAAATGAGACTGTAGACTAATGATGACTGAAAAATATTCCTTTATTTTTATCGGAAAAAAACTAGAAAATACTGTATTATTTTCCTTTATCATTCATTGTCAAATGAATTCCTTGATAAACTATTCAAAACAATGCAATTTAACTAAAAATAAATCCTGAATGAAAATAAAATAAAGGAATAATACAAATGAAGACGCCTATTAATTTAAATTCTGGCTCTATAGTAAACAATGCAAAACTGCATAATAGTTATTTTTCTTAAGAGTGAAACTGAAAATGTAGTTTGTGCCTCAACAATTGGACTAAAAAAAAAACAGTCAGTGTACTGTATTTACATCAGATATTTGTTTGGACCAGCAGAGTGCGCTGGTAACCCAGTGGTCGGTTGGAATGCAGATATTCTAGCAGTGAAGAAGAGATGCTATGCTAGCAGACAGAAAAACGTGACTTTTACAGATATTTAAGTAATATTACTGATATTCTTTCACTGCTAAAGGGGTAAGGAAACATTTATGAACATGTTTAAGAGTAGAAGACGATTCCACCCGCCGCCTACTCTTTTGGACAAATAAATTATCTTTGACATGAAGAGTGCTGTTGTTTGTATCAGGCTTTTTCTTCCACTACTTGCTTACAATGAGCTGACCAATCGTGGCAAAGTCAGGTCCAATGTCACTCTCTAGGTTTCCAGTCTGTAATTACAAACAAATGCATGGCTGGATAAATTACTGGTAATATGCCCTGCAGTTTTGATGTGTGCAATGAACAGCAGTACCAGTAACATGCAAGTGGGGTTGCCAGGTTGGGGGCCCTCTAGTGGTCAGGGAGCCCTAAGCTGTCACTTAGTCTGCGTACAGGCTGGGCCCGCCATGACTGGCGCCGACACTCACGTCACGCGTGAGTGACGTAGTTCAAACAAGAGAGGGATAAATAGATGGTGTTTTAAAAACGTCCTGCGATTCTATTTTCAGAGTATCGATATGAACCGTGACACCTATCAATCGATTAATAACTGCCTTACGATTAATCTTTATGAAATCAAAGGACAGATATTTCTCATAAACTATAAAGTTGATATTGTACAATACTGAATAAAAACAAGACATCGCAATATGAAAATGTGACATGATGTTGCAAGTGGTTTTTCATAACCAAAGATGTTGTCATAAATGTGTCCATGTTAAATTTGTTGAAAAAGAACATTCCATAACTAACATCTACGCTGTGTTGACTAACAAAACCCCTTTTTTCTGCTGAAATCTAATGCATTGTGTATGAAGTTTATTGATCCTGGTCCAACTCCCACATTTTAGTCAAACTATTTACATTAGTCGTATTTAGTTGATAAATATCAGAGACTGTCCTCTATGGGTTAAACCTGGCTATTACAACTGATTTTTACTATTGGCTGAGGACAAGATCATGTGACATTTTGGGACCATCTGCCATCACAAACAAGCACTGTTGGCCCCGCCCCCTTTAATAAAAACCTTATAATCACCTGTGGGCTCTACAAGTTATGGTGAGTATGTTGAATAGAGAGCTATAGTGAGGAATAGGGTTGGGCACCGTTTGGATTTTAATGATTCTGATTCCGATTCTCAATTTTGATTCCTGTTCTAAACGATTCTTGATTCTTTGAGTTGTGCAGGTCAACAGGTCACAGATTTCACAAGATCATTTTTTAGTTTGAAAAAGCCTTTAACAGGTTATTTTATTAATTCACTTAGTTGATATAGTTTAATTTGGTTACTGTAATGTAACTAGAATATTTAATTAACAAAGGTTTCCAGCTGTAACTGTAAAAGTGAAACTAAATAAAACAAACAAACCCTGGAACAGTCACGTGACATATCAATCAACAGTTATTGTTGAGAAAGATTATTATTATATTATTCTGGATACAGTGGAACCAGAAACTATAAAAATAATTATATTATGAACCTGTTTATATTATAGGGAACATATTATATACATAAATGTAATTGGAGTCTAAAGACACGAAAATAGACTAATATAAAACCTCTTTACAGTTATTTGACTCATTCTGCGCATGCGCGACTTGCGGCGATGACGCGCTGGTGACGACATAATCCAAGATGGCGGCGGCCCGGACTACAGCTGATATTATGTAATAAAGCCTTAAAAGACATGAATATAATGAAAAGAGTGGATGGACAGAGACATAAACATGTAGACTTTCACACGGACTTATTATACACACAGATTTATTAATCACACACGGACCTCGGTAAACGGAACAGGCTTCACCGGACAGCAGGCACTAGGACCCAGAGGTGGAGTAAATGCGTCTCCTGTACTGCATTCACAGACTGTAATATCATCAGTTTATCATTTTACCAGTTGTTAGAGCTACTGTCTTTACCAGGGAGATAATATTTATTACTGGTGATTGTTTTACAGAGTTTTACTGGGATTTTTACACCCACACACTTACTCTCTCTCACACACACACACACACGCACGCACGCACGCAGTCGCGTTCTGAACGCATCTTATACAAACCCCGCAGAAACAACCTAGTGCGAGCATTTAGGAATCAAAAAAAGAATCAAAACGCAAACATCTTCATAACGTTCTGGAACTGGACGTTAGGAACCGGTTCTCGGTGCCCAACCCTAGTGAGGAATGCATAGCTAGTTAGCATAGCATAGATTGTTCTTTGGAGATTTTATAGTATAGAGTGGGCGTGGCTTAAATGGTCCAGGAACCCCGCCCATAATCAAGGCAAATTTTTTAATTTCCTTCCTAGTGGCAGGTCAGGAGAAAGCAGCAGTTTAGTTGCTCTTTAAGAATATTATGACGTGTACACAATTTGTTTTGATTTTAGACAATTAATAAATATGAACAGTTGGTCTGCACTAAGTCCTTAGTCCCGCATCGGCTTAATTAATCACCAATATTATTCACATGTGATGCAGCACTAAAATCTGACCTTTAAACGTGAGCAGATGTACAGGTACACGTTCTGATTAACAGTTACTGTAAGTCAGTATTAAAGAACAGAGGGCAGTGATCTGAAACATGAAGTGTGTGTTGCACAATGCACCATATGTTGCGTTGTGTCGTATTGTGATTCAATACTTTTCCTCTAATCATGAAGTGTCTCCTCTTTGTTTTCAGCTCCTCAGTGAAAAGATCAGCGGAGAGGAAGGAACCAAGTTAGACGATGAATTTATAGAGATGGAGAGAGTGAGTGACATTTAATGTGGTCTGATGTTAGCTAACACGGAGCTAACACAGAGCTAAAACGGTGCTAACACAGGGCTTACACAGAGCTAACACGACGCTAACAGGGCTAACACTTTGCTTACAAAGAGCTAACACGGTGCTAACACAAGGCTAACATAGTGCTAACGCAAAGCTAACACAGAGCTAACATAAAGCTATTACAGTGGAAACACAGGACTAACACTGCTAACACAGAGCTAAGACGGAGCTGACAGAGCTAACATAGTGCTAATGCAGAGCTAACACAGAGCTAACATAAAGCTATTACAGTGCAAACACAGGGCTAACACAGAGCTAACAAAGAGCTAACACGGTGCTAACACAGAGCTAACATAGTGCTAACACAGAGCTAACATAAAGCTATTACAGTGCAAACACAGGACTAACACTGCTAACACAGAGCTAACACAGAGTTAACACGGTGCTAACACAGAGCTAACACAAAGTTAACACGGTGCTAACACAGGGCTAACAGTAGCTAAACTTAGGTTTAGCTGGAACTAATGAGGAACATCATGTTCTCCACAGAAAACTACAGTGACCAACAAGTGTTTGATAGAACTTCAGTCCAGAACCATAGAATACCTGCAGCCAAACCCAGGTCAGTCATCACCATCACCATCACCATCATAGAATCATGAACCTCCTCTTCTTCTCTTCCTCTGCAGCTTCTCGAGCTAAACTGAGCATGCTCCAGTCCGTGTCCAGGGTCCGGGGGCAGGTGAAGTCCATGGGGTACCCACAGACCGAGGGCCTGCTGGGGGTCTGCATGCTGCGCTATGGTCTCCAGCTGGGACACCACTCCCTGTTTGGTAGCACATCTCCTCTTTGATGAAACAAGCTAACCACAGCGCTAACAGCTAGCCCCAATAATGAAACATTAATTACACTCCACTCTGGATATTTTATGTCTTTATTCTAACATAAGGCTTTTCAATTCATCGAAATTAAATTGCGATTATTACACTGAAAAATTACATTACAAAAATAACATAATCAAGAAAAAACAATTATTAAGAAAAACATTTTAGTAGTAATATATATATTTCAATTATACATATGTTTTACTTGCTAAATAAAACAGACTTTTTAGAATATCTACAAAGAATAAAGCTTGGCACAGAGTTGTTTAATGCACATGCATGCTAGCTCCTAAGCCCTGCCCCCTCAAAGCTAAAGCTAGCCTAGCCTGCAGGCTAACATGAGAAAAGTTGTTGCTAGTGGTCTGAAACATGGCAGGAGAAACGTAGCAAAAACACTGGTAAACAAACAAGTCAAATTTTCTGTTTGTCCAAAAGTAAATATACTTGATTTTAGTGTTTGCAGGATTTTATTCATGTTTAAAGAATATATTTTCTCCAATGGAGCAGCCTCATTGTAACAGAAGGGTGTAAATTCAAACTATAATTGTAATCCAGGGGCGGAGCCAGAACGTAGCTAATGGGTGGGCCTAGCAACATCCGGATGGGTCTGATTATTTTTAAAGCTGATATGATATGTGTTAATGATTTATGATAGGCTATAATAAAACCTGCCGGGCCACTGTACATTAGCCGATGGAAACACACAAACATTCATATCCTTCTCTACTCTGCGTCTCTTATTTCCTTTAAACACATTTTCAGTTGAACTTCTTTTCAAATTCAAACACATTTACAATTTACATTTTGTCTATAAATCCCACTCAAATATTATCAAAACATGTATACACATACATTCATTAGCTTAGTTTACTCAGCAAACAAAATAATTAGATAATAAATCAACATTCTCTCCTTATAGCTTTTAACATTATATTCTGTACATTAAATGAACAAAAAGTGCTTATCGGGCAGAATCAACTCTACTAAAGTCACATCAGGAAGTCTTCATTCACTCAATATAGACATTTTCTCTAAAATAAACATTCATTGCAAGCTGTCAAAATCATCTCCACTGTGTTTTACTGTTGTGGTTTATTAAACGTCTACACACATACCATCACTACATTACCTACAGCTTAAGGCTTTCATTTATGTTGACTTTAACTAATACTGAGCTGTGACGCCAACAAACACAGCAGGAACTAAACAACTACAGTGCTAAAGGTTCCACTTACATTCCACTCCTGATTTTACATAGAAACGTGTCTAATAAATCTAGAACAAAGCTCTTAATTCACAGAATATATTTTCACAAAATAGATTTTTTTTAATTTCATGAATCTCACTGGGTGGACAATCTGTCAACCTGGGTGGGCCTGTGTCCATCCATAGCTCCGCCCCTGTTGTAATCTGAAACATATCATCCTCAGGCAGTGCTCTGGTGGACACGGGCGAGGCCCTGAGGCAGGTAGCAGCGCTGAAGGACGACCTGGACATAAACATCAAACACAACTTCATTGATCCGCTCCACGACATCCAGGAAAACGAGCTCAGAGAGATCATGGTACGTTATTCACACACAGGGCGCTACGCTAACGGTCAAAACTAGCATGACATGTAGCATCATATAGGCTGCACCAGGGATACCATGGTTTATGGCATCTGATAACAGAGAAAATTTCTCCATTACAAATTTTCTACATTTATGACATCACACGTGAAATCAGGAAATCAGTGTTGCCAGATCAGATGAACAATTTCCAGCCCAATCACATCTTAGAACCCAAACACGAACCATGAATCTGGCAACAGTGAGTTTATGACACAATGTGACTCAGCAGTTCTGACTATCACCATGAATGGATTATTCCTGTAATCTCTACATGAGACGACGACAATAAAGCAACGTAGCAACTCCGCTAAGTGTTTTTGCTGCTGACTCAGCTGTTTTTACTGCTGACTCAGCTGTTGCTGCACAGTGCATACACTTCATCAAACATTGTTTTTCTGACTCACAATCACAATAAATATAAATATTCATGTGTTTTACTGTAATGTACAGTTTTTATGGCTGAAAACTACAACAACAAGAGTGTGTGTGAATAGCAAAAGAAAGTCTCTAGTGATCAGCTGTTGTGTGGAGTCATAGGTGGAGTCATCATCTATAGACACGCCCACTCACACAGCCCAGTTTTAGAATTGGTCAGAAAGTGACTTTTCAGAGGCTAAAACTCCAGAAAACAGGCGGGTTTGGTAAAATAAAGCTTAAATACTATGTTGTTGGTGTTCTTAGAACAAATGGTGAAAAATATCAGAATATGGACCTTTAATTTAGGTGGAATCCATCAGTTGTTCTGTTGTTGTTGACTTCTAATTTATAAATGTAGACTATATGCATAGATAGGACAATGTTACGTGTTTAGAGGGTCACGTGCTTTAGGCTGATATGTAATTATAGACCTCATTGTGAGGCTATTGTGGTGCTGATGATATTTATTTTTAATGTGTAGATCTTTATCAATCATTTCTAGCAGCATATCCATGTTTTTCAGCCCAAAGTGGAATTCAGCCCCTGAGGTCTCACTTCAACTAAATCTGACCACGTTTACCCTGGTACCCCTGGTTTAAACCATGACTGTGTTGTAAATGTCCCACTAACATACTACACACTACAAACACAATGAGTATATACTGTCTAGTATATACTGTAGTATGATTAGGATGATGAGTGTTCCACTGAAGTGGGTGAAGTATGAATAGATTGAATATGAGATTCAAGTATGCACGGTGTACACACTAGTCATACTCAACCGTCCCATGATGCATTGGGAGCTGAATGTATAGACAGTATATACTATAGTCTATAGTAGACAGTATGTACTATAGTTTATAGTAAACAGTATATACTATAGTAAATAGTAGACAGTATATACAGTACTATAGTATATAGTAGACAGTATATAGTATATAGTAGACAGTATATACTATAGTATATTGTAGACAGTATATACTATAGTCTATAGTAGACAGTATATAGTATAGTATATAGTAGACAGTATGTACTATAGTTTATAGTAAACAGTATATACTATAGTAAATAGTAGACAGTATATACTATAGTCTATAGTAGACAGTATATGCTATAATATATAGTAGACAGTATATTGTAGACAGTATATACTATAGTTTATAGTAGACAGTATATACTAGATAGTAGATAGTAGACACTATATACTATAGTAGATAGTAGACAGTATATAGTAAATAGTAGACAGTATATAGTAGACACTATATACTATAGTATATAGTAGACAGTATATACTATAGTATATAGTAGACAGTATATACTATAGTATATAGTAGACAGTATATACTATAATATATAGTAGACAGTATATAGTATAGTATATAGTAGACAGTATGTACTATAGTTTATAGTAAACAGTATATACTATAGTAGATAGTAGACAGTATATAGTAAATAGTAGACAGTATATAGTAGACACTATATACTATAGTCTATAGTAGACAGTATATACTATAATATATAGTAGACAGTATATAGTAGACAGTATATACTATAGTTTATAGTAAACAGTATATACAATAGTAAATAGTAGACAGTATATAGTAGACACTATATACTATAGTATATAGTAGACAGTATATATTATAGTATATTGTAGACAGTATATACTATAGTCTATAGTAGACAGTATATACTATAATATATAGTAGACAGTATATAGTATAGTATATAGTAGACAGTATATACTATAGTCTATAGTAGACAGTATATACTATAGTCTATAGTAGACAGTATATACTATAATATATAGTAGACAGTATATACTATAATATATAGTAGACAGTATATAGTATAGTATATAGTAGACAGTATGTACTATAGTTTATAGTAAACAGTATATACTATAGTAAATAGTAGACAGTATATAGTAGACAGTATATACTATAGTATATAGTAGATAGTATATACTATAGTATATAGTAGACAGTATATACTATAGTCTATAGTAGACAGTATATGCTATAATATATAGTAGACAGTATATTGTAGACAGTATATACTATAGTTTATAGTAGACAGTATATACTAGATAGTAGATAGTAGACACTATATACTATAGTAGATAGTAGACAGTATATAGTAAATAGTAGACAGTATATAGTAGACACTATATACTATAGTATATAGTAGACAGTATATACTATAGTATATAGTAGACAGTATATACTATAGTATATAGTAGACAGTATATACTATAATATATAGTAGACAGTATATAGTATAGTATATAGTAGACAGTATGTACTATAGTTTATAGTAAACAGTATATACTATAGTAGATAGTAGACAGTATATAGTAAATAGTAGACAGTATATAGTAGACACTATATACTATAGTCTATAGTAGACAGTATATACTATAATATATAGTAGACAGTATATAGTAGACAGTATATACTATAGTTTATAGTAAACAGTATATACAATAGTAAATAGTAGACAGTATATAGTAGACACTATATACTATAGTATATAGTAGACAGTATATATTATAGTATATTGTAGACAGTATATACTATAGTCTATAGTAGACAGTATATACTATAATATATAGTAGACAGTATATAGTATAGTATATAGTAGACAGTATATACTATAGTCTATAGTAGACAGTATATACTATAGTCTATAGTAGACAGTATATACTATAATATATAGTAGACAGTATATACTATAATATATAGTAGACAGTATATAGTATAGTATATAGTAGACAGTATGTACTATAGTTTATAGTAAACAGTATATACTATAGTAAATAGTAGACAGTATATAGTAGACAGTATATACTATAGTATATAGTAGATAGTATATACTATAGTATATAGTAGACAGTATATACTATAGTCTATAGTAGACAGTATATACTATAATATATAGTAGACAGTATATACTATAGTATATAGTAGACAGTATATTGTAGACAGTATATACTAGATAGTAGATAGTAGACACTATATACTATAGTATATAGTAGACAGTATATATTATAGTATATTGTAGACAGTATATACTATAGTCTATAGTAGACAGTATATACTATAATATATAGTAGACAGTATATAGTATAGTATATAGTAGACAGTATATACTATAGTCTATAGTAGACAGTATATACTATAGTCTATAGTAGACAGTATATACTATAGTCTATAGTAGACAGTATATACTATAATATATAGTAGACAGTATATACTATAATATATAGTAGACAGTATATAGTATAGTATATAGTAGACAGTATGTACTATAGTTTATAGTAAACAGTATATACTATAGTAAATAGTAGACAGTATATAGTAGACACTATATACTATAGTATATAGTAGATAGTATATACTATAGTATATAGTAGACAGTATATACTATAGTCTATAGTAGACAGTATATACTATAATATATAGTAGACAGTATATACTATAGTATATAGTAGACAGTATATTGTAGACAGTATATACTAGATAGTAGATAGTAGACACTATATACTATAGTAGATAGTAGACAGTATATACTATAGTATATAGTAGACAGTATATTGTAGACAGTATATACTAGATAGTAGATAGTAGACACTATATACTATAGTAGATAGTAGACAGTATATACTCATTGAGTTTGTAGTGTGTACTACGTTAGTGGAACATTTACTACACAGACATAAATTCCAGTTCTTAGTGTTTTCCTGTCATTTTGACTGTAACTGTCACATTTATTTAAAGGTTCTCATGTCCCATTGTCTACAAAGTTCAAGAGATCAGATTATCAACCCTAGAGTAAAGTTATTTAGTTTAAATGGACACTCCCTTCATGTCTAAGCAACCTGTGTGTGTGTGTGTGTGTGTGTGTGTGTGTGTGTGTGTGTGTGTGTGTGTTCCAGAATCATCTGAAGAAGATGGAGGGTCGTAGGTTAGATCTGGACTATAAGAGGAAGCGTCAGGGCAGGATCTCAGACCAGGAGATCAAACAAGCCCTAGAGAAGTTTGAGGAGAGCAAATCTCTAGCTGAGAGGAGCATGTTCTACTTCCTGGAGAAGGACGTAAGCTTAGCAGAGTCTATCACTGAACATTATGTCTGACACATTTATATTTACTATAAACTCAGTGTATCAGCTACACGATGATCAGTTAGTGGATTCTTCTGGAACATCCTGATCCACATTCACAATGACCTGGAGTCATTAAACATTGTGTTTATATTTAGCTGAGTGAGAGATGATTTATAACTGATTTATTTTATATCTTTACATTCTGAGGATCAATACTGGGTTAAAGAAGAGTTTAGTGTAGTTTTTTATTGAAATCATTTCATTTGGACAAAGATAATCTTTGTTTACTTCTCTGTAACTTTTCATGGTATTACATAGTAATTATATGGGGTTCCATGGTTATTCCACCAGGTACAGCAGTTGAACCAGCTGTCAGCGCTGATGGAGGCAGCGTTAGATTATCACCGTCAGTCTCACTGCATCCTGGAAGATCTGAGAACCAAGCTGGAGACCAGGTACCATGGACACATTCAGGTACCATGGACACAATTAGGTACCATGGACACATTCAGGTACCATGGACACATTCAGGTACCATGGACACATTCAGGTACCATGGACACATTCAGGTACCATGGACACATTTAGGTACCATGGACACATTCAGGTACCATGGACACATTCGGGTACCATGGACACAATCAGGTACCATGGACACAATTAGGTACCATGGACACATTTAGGTACCATGGACACATTCAGGTACCATGGACACAATTAGGTACCATGGACACAATTAGGTACCATGGACACAATTAGGTACCATGGACACATTCGGGTACCATGGACACAATCAGGTACCATGGACACAATTAGGTACCATGGACACATTCAGATACATAGACACATTTAGGTACCATGGACACATTCAGGTACCATGGACACAATCAGGTACCATGGACACAATCAGGTACCATGGACACAATTAGGTACCATGGACACATTCAGGTACCATGGACACATTCAGATACATAGACACATTTAGGTACCATGGACACATTCAGGTACCATGGACACAATTAGGTACCATGGACACAATTAGGTACCATGGACACATTTAGGTACCATGGACACAATTAGGTACCATGGACACATTTAGGTACCATGGACACATTCAGGTACATAGACACATTTAGGTACGATGGACACATTCAGGTACCATGGACACATTCAGGTACCATGGACACATTCAGGTACCATGGACACAATTAGGTACCATGGACACATTTAGGTACCATGGACACAATTAGGTACCATGGACACATTTAGGTACCATGGACACATTTAGGTACCATGGACACATTTAGGTACCATGGACACATTCAGGTACCATGGACACATTCAGGTACCATGGACACATTTAGGTACCATGGACACATTTAGGGTCCATGGACACATTCAGGTACCATGGACACATTTAGGATCATTTCACAAATTTAGGTACCATGGACACAATTATGTACCATGGACACAATTAGGTACAATGGACATAATTAGGTACCATGGACACATTTAGGGCCCATGGACACAATTATGTACCATGGACACAATTAGGTACCATGGACACAATTAGGTACCATGGACACATTTAGATACCATGGACACAATTAGGTACCATGGACACATTTAGGTGCCATGGACACAATTAGGTTCCATGGACACATTTAGGTACCATGGACACATTCAGGTACCATGGACACAATTAGGTACCATGGACACAATTAGGTACCATGGACACAATTAGGTACCATGGACACATTTAGGTACCATGGACACATTTAGGGCCCATGGACACATTCAGGTACCATGGACAGATTCAGATACCATGGAAACATTTAGGTACCATGGACACATTCAGGTACCATGGACACAATTAGGTACCATGGACACATTCAGGTACCATGGACACAATTAGGTACCATGGACACATTCAGTTACCATGGACACATTCAGTTACCATGGACACATTCAGGTACCATGGACACAATTAGGTACCACGGACACATTGAGGTACCATGGACACATTTAGGTACCATGGACACATTCAGGTGCCATGGACACATTTAGGATCCTTTCACAAATTCAGGTACCATGGACACATTCAGGTACCATAGACAAATTCAGGGGCCATGGACACATTCAGGTACCATCGACACAGACACTGACCATATATCCATCCTCCTCCGCTTATCCGTTGCCGGGTCACGGAGGCAGCATCCGTAGCAGGGAAACCCAGACTTCCATCTCCCCGGCCACTTCTTCCAGCTTTTCTGGGGGGATATAATAATTGACCATAACATTAATGTTATTATTATATTCATCATCATATCGTCAAATGTATGTTCATGTGTACAATTTGTCATGTTTTAATACATGACGACTCCATTACTCATTACACTTTTGAACATCTGATTAAACAGTACAGATCGTATTATTCTCAGTGCAGCACAGTCTCTGCCAAGGCCAGAATCTCTGCTCACATGCAGACATACACTGACGCACACACTTATCAAGACAGATAAAGACTGGAGCCAAACCTTCTCATAACATCTTCATCATCCTCCAACATTTCCACTATGGGCATCTGACTCCCTCCCTTTTGTCTCTCACTGTTGGGACCTTTTCTTATCTGTATAAAAAGCTTAAGCTTTGAAACTGTTGGAGCGGGGCGCGGCACTTCCTTCGGACGTCCGCCTGGACGGACGCTAATTTTGTTTCACTTTGTTCCATCTTGTACCTTTTTACTTAGCAATAGAATAAACTTTTTATATAAAATCATCAATGCTTCTCCTGGATTCCATCATTCAACCAGAGCAATGAATCATGTCTCTAAATGAGGTCAACCGTAAATTCTGCCGTAACACTCCACTTTGAGGAGGTCTTCGAAGTATTCCTTCCACAGATCAACAACGTCTCGACTTGAGGTGAGCAGAACACCATCTGCATCATACACAGTGTTGACAGTGCACTGCTTCCCCCTCCTGAGATGCCGGAATGTGGTCCACAACCTCTTAGAAGCCATCCGGAAGTCATTCTTTATGGCCTCACCAAACTCCTCTCATCTCCGGGTTTTTGCCTCTGCGACCTCTGCAGTGGCTGCACTCCGCTTGGCCCATCGATACCTGTCTGCTGCTTCCGGATTCCCACAGGCCAAAAAGGCACGATTGACTCCTTCCTTCGCTTGATGGCATCCCTCACCCCCAGTGTCCACCAACGGGTACGGGTGTTGCCACCACGACAGGCGCCAACTACCTCACGGCCACAGCACCGGTCAGCCGCCTTGACAACAGAGGCGCATAACATGGCCCACTTGGACTCAATGTCAGTGTCCCCCGCCTCCCCCGAGATACGGTTGAAGCTTTCCCAGAGGTGAGAGCTTCATCTGATGGGAGACTCTGCCAGGCGTTCCCAGCAGACCCTCACAATTTCAGCCCATTTTTGCCTGTTTTTATCATTTTTCTGCACCTTAACCAAACTTGCCATATTTGAATCTATTTTCTTCATTGTTTCTTGCCATATTTTTGCTCCTTTAATGCATTTTTGCTACAGAACGGTTATGGGTTTTGATGGAAGATTGTGGGTTCTAAAGGAGGGTTATGGGTTTTGATGGAATATTGCGGGTTCTCATGGAGGGTTATGGGTTCTGATGGAAGGTTGTGGATTTAAATGGAGGGTTATGAATGTAGTGTGTGAGTGTTGGTGGTGGTCGGAGGGGTCGATGGCGCACTATGGTAGCCTCGCTTTCGTCTGTCTGCCCCAGTTCAGCTGTGCCTACAATAGTAGTTTTCCACCACTAAGTGTGGAGTGAAAGAATAATCCCTTAATTTTGTAAAGTGTTTTTGAGTGTCCAAAAAAGCGCTATATAAAATTGATGTATTATTATTATTATGGGTTTTGATGCAGGGTTTTATTTCACCCTTCCTGACCGCCAGAGGCGGTGCTTTAAGCACTGGATGATATTGTCTCATGAAGACGCAGGTTGAGTGTAATACCAACAAAGTCACGTGTGACCCCGAGGACCCGGTAGTCTAACTTCCGGTTCCGTCTGAGGTTCTGTTTCTTGAATCTTCTCGCGTATGCAGGTTGTGTTTTGAGAGCGCCAGTGGCTTCACTGAAAGGAAGCCCGTGGTTTATTTTGTAGCTGCTCGCGGGTAGCTCCGTGACATATTACGATCGGAGTAGCGGAGTCCCCGCCCTCCAGGAGCTGCAGCAGCTGTCCCGGTAAGTTGTAACTCACTCCTTTCTGTGACGATTAAGGACACACCGGTAAATTGTGAGTACAGGTTGTTGTGTTTTCCTGTTTTCACGTCTGTCCGGGGGACGCGTGTGCCGCTTCTGTGTGGAGGGTGTTTGGTACACACCTTGCAGAGGTGAAGGCAGCGGGTTAGCTTCCCTCTTCCTCTGCGGGTGCTTCCTTAGTTACTCTGTTTATAGCATTGTTTTGTTTGTTACCGTTTATACTGGTACTTTCAGACAAATATAAGCCTTTATAGGTGAAGGTAGTGTGTTTCCATTCCCCTCTCCTGTTATTGGCATGGTTTAGTTTACTTTAAGTAAATTAAGTCTTTTTAGGTGAAGGTGTCCACCTGCAAAGAGGAAGACTAAGCACTCTGGCTTAGCATCTAAGGTTGATCTGCTCACGGCAGAACTTGACCAAATGAAGGCTGCTTTTCGGGCCCTATAGGCCGAGTCAGTTGTTAGGGGTTCATCCTCCCCTTCCTTAGTTCAGACAGCATTCGGCGAGGATAACATTATGTCTGTTGCAGCGTCGGCCCTCAGGTGTTTCAGCCCACAGTTCAACAGGTAGCTCGGAGGGGTCCTCGATGGGATCTGTAATGCGTATGGCTTTAGCTCGCCTACAACTTGATGCCCCACAGGCTCAAGGTGCTCCACCAAGTGCTTTTTTCAGGCACTCTGACCCCCGTAGCCTTCTCCGTGCCTCCCTCAGAGGATTACAGTACCTGATGGAGCTGCATTCTTTCTGGCGAGATCCTAGCTGGTCATACCCTTGCGGCTATGCACGGGGCTGCCAAGTTTGGTCTGGGGCATATGCCGGCGGTGGAGCCCGCTATTGCGAGCCTGATTGTCTCTTCGAATGAGGCTCTCAGACCAGAGGCAAGCTCTCCTCGTCCCCAGTGCAGGGTAACAGATGACCTGCTCATCAAAGCGTACGAGGCAGCAGCTCGCATGGGTAGGAATGGCAATTCAATGTCCCACCTCATGCTGGCCCTTTCAGCATCACTACAGGAAGCTTAACTGTACTCTTCACTGCATAGCTTTAGTGATGCCTCTCATCAGGCATTTGCACTGATGACACAGGAACTAGGACGCACAATGTCCACACTGTTCCAGGCCCCTCGGCAGGTGCGGCTGGCACAGTCGCCACTAACAGAGGCCTGTAGGCGGACACTAAGGCGTGTTCCAGTGGAGCTCAGTGGAGCCCAAGCCACTGGCAGACGTACCAACCAACGGGCTACTCTGCCCCTAGACCAATACAGCATAGACCCCGGCAACGACCTGGGCAGCACAGTGCTGAGTTGGGAACCCAAGGCTGGGAGAATATAAGTCGTCAGAACTCCGGCCAGCAGCGGGCCCCACTCGGCACCTGTACCCCTCCAAGGGTTGGTGGAAGAGGCCCTGAGGCTGGCTGTAGGCTGCTTCTGCCAGCAGCAGCTCAGTTACTGGGCTGCTTCAAGCAGGGACCCTTGGGTGATTGCAACCTTAACCCAGGGTTACAAACTGCAGTTTCGAAGCCGGCCCCCAGTCCATGGCCGGGTCAGACAGACCATCATAAAAGACCCGCAAAAGCCCTGGTCCTGAACGAGGAACTGTTCCTCGTGAAGGGTGCCATCGAGCGGCTAAATCCCCAGGTTCAGCTCGGCGGATTCTATTCTACATATTTCCTCGTCCCAAAAAGGGACGGCGGACTTTGTCCACCGTTGGACCTCTGGGGTCTCAACCATTACCTGAAAGTCATTACATTTCAAATGCTAACCATTACAGAGGTCCTGCATGTGGTGACCAGGTGCGAGTGGTTCACATCGATTGACCTCAGGGATTACTACTTCCACATCTACACCATACCCTGCCACAGAAAATTTCTGCGCTTTGCTTTCCAGGAACAACATTTTCAATTCAGGGTACTTTCTTTGTCTCTTTCACCCCGGTTATTCAATAGGTCTGTGGCAGCAGCTCTCTCACCACCGCAGGCACGGGGAATGAAGATACTCCCTTACCTGGATGACTGGCTGGTGTGTGCACCTTCCCAGGCGCAGGTAACTCAGGATGGGTCAGTCCTTCTCGGCCATGTTGCTCTGCTGGGCCTCAGAGTGAACTTAGTAAAAAGTGTTGTGGTTCCCTCCCAGACCATAACATTCCTTGGAGTGGATCTGGACATCATAGTCATGACGGCGTGTCCATCAAGACGGCGCATGGACGACATCCTGAGTCTTCTCCCTCAATTCCGAGAGGGGTCAGGGCTACCTTATATCTGCTTTCTTTGCCTTTTGGGGAAGCTAACAGCTGCAGCGGCTGTCATTCCCTTGGGCCTGCTAACACTGCGCCCAAACCAGCGTTGGCTAATTGGCTTGGGCCTGGACGCCATGATGCACAGTCACAGGCACAGAAAGATCAGGATATTCCTACAGTGCATCCAGGCCCTGTAGGAATGGACTCATCAGTCCTTCATGCTCCAGAGCATATCCATGGGCCCTGTCCTGGCCTGCAGGGATACTATTACAACAGATGCCTCCCTATCAGGATGGGGAGCAGTCTGGGAGGACCCCATTGCCCAGGGACGTTGGCCGGCCCAGGAGCCCCCAGCACACATCAACGTGCTGAAGTTGCAAGCCATGCATGTCGCGCTGAGGCATTTTTTGCCATACCTCGGGGGCAGGCACGCACTGATTCGGACAGACAATATTGCTGCTGTCTCTCAGGTAAACCGCCAAGGGGGCACGAGGTCAACCCAATTGCTGCGCGTAACCCAGGATCTTCTGACTTGGTCTGTGTCCCGCCTGGCCAGTGTAGAGCGATGTACTTGCCAGGTCAAATGAATCAGGTTGCAGACTTCCTATCCTGCAGCAGCCCTCATTCAGGGGAATGGAAGCTTCACCCAGAACTCCATATCTGGGGCTGATATGGCAGGGCGGGGGTAGATATTTGCCTCAGAGGAGACAACACATTTCCCCCTGTGGTTCTACTGGACAGAGGACACCAGTCCACTGGGGCAGGATGCCCTGGCACAAGATTGGCCAGAAGGGCTTCTGTATGCTTTCCCGTCCCTACCGCTAATCCCAGCGGTGCTCCAGAGGGATCTCCAGTAGGGCCACAAGATACTTTTGGTGGCCCCCTACTGGCCAGGCAGGACGTGGTTTCCTCTGCTACATCAGCTTTGTTGTGCTCCACCCTGGAGTCTACCCAACAGGCCAGACCTCCCCAAGGAGTAAGTAGCCATTCCACTCAGAGCATAGCCACGTCATGGGCTGGTATGAAGGGGTGCCTCTAGAGGCAATTTGTGCGGCGGCATCATAGACGTCGCCAAACACCTTCGCAAGATTTTATGGCGTGAACGTTGCTCTTCCAGATCCCCTGGGCATGGTTCTCTCTCATTCCTCTACACAATAGGTAGGAGGTTGATGATGATCCCTCAGGACTTTGTTGGCAGGGGTCATCCAGTGCTTGAAGCACAGCCTCGTGCAGTCAAGAAGGGTGAAATAGACCGCCAGAGCAGTCAGTCATTCGGAATCCTCAGTTTCGCGAGTAGATTCTGAAGAGACAGAACCTCGGATGGAACCGGAGGTTATAGACTACCGAGTTCTCGGGGTCACACATGACTTTGTTGGTATTACACTCGACCTGCGTCTTCACGAGACAGTATCATTCAGTGCTTGAAACACCGCCCCTGGCGGTCATCCAGGGTTCATAGAACCGCAGTTACATTCGTAACTCTCGTTATGGGTTCTGATGGAGGGTTATGGTTTTGATGGAGAGTTGTGAGTTCTGATTGAGGGTTGTTGGTTCTGAAGGAGGGGTGTGGTTCTATGGGTTCTGATGGAAGGTTGTGGGTTCTGATGGAGGGTTATCAGAACTCTGATCATCTCTCCTGATAAAAAGATCATGTGATTAAAAGTCTCTTGGTGATCTGGGCTCATCTGTTAAAACCTTGTGTTTGATCAGTTCATGTCTTTGGAGGGTCACTGTCATCTACTGACTAAAAACTGTTTTATCATCTGACAAATATCTCTAAAGTCAGACATTTATTATTAAAATCAGATCTAGAACTGGTCATACACACATTTATATCATCACACATGAACTATTGTAATTTGACATGTTTTAATAAGTCGACCCTAAACAGACTCCAGATCGTACAGACGCTGCTGTCAGACTTTTAACTGGTGCTTCTAGAACATCCCACATTACCACCATTCTTTCTACTCTGCACTGGTTCTAGTGAAGTTTAGAATAAACTATAAATATTAGTTATTACATTACATGAGCGTTACATGGTCAGACCCCTCAATATATCTCATACTTGTTGTACCCCTACACTTCAGGGTGAAGTCTTCAGTCTTCAGACCAGGGTCTCCTAAAGACCCTAAAACTAAATGTAAAACCAGAGGAGACCTGGTGTTCCAGACTCTGGAATAACCTGCACCAGTCTCTCAGGGAGCTCAACTGTGTGGTTACTTTTAAAAACTGTTGAAGTCTTTACTTTACAGAAAAGCTTTTAGTTACTGGATTTTAAATGTTTTTATCCTTTTATGATGTTTATGTACATGGTTTATTATTCTATTATGATGTTGTATTTGTATTTTGTACAAAGTGCTGTACAACACTTTTTATCTGCAAAAATCACTTTATAAATAAATGACTTATACCTATGGGTTCTGATGGAGGGTTGTGGGTTCTAATGCATCTCCTCTGTCTCAGGGTATCTTCTGCCAGCCAACAACCAAAGAGAGAATTCAGACCAAAGTCGATGAGAAGCAGCTTTGAGAGCATCAGCAGACACAGCTCGGCTCCACCCACACCTGGTACTTTATATTATTATTTACATTTTGACTTATTTTCATCAATTTTATTGTTATATTTTTGCTCCTTTTAATGTATTTTTGCTACATTTCTCCCATTTCTGACACTTCTACATCACATTTCAATGACTTTTCTACACATCTTTTCAACTTTCCAGACATGTTCATCACTTATAAACCATTTCTACCACCTTTACACCTAATGTCACATATATTGACCTATTATTGCCACTTTTAACATCTTTTCACCAGATTTCATCATTATTTTGTTAATTTAACCACATTCACCATTTATTATGTCCATTATTTACAGTTTAAACTAATTGTTCTAATATTGACACTTTGAACCCTTTTCACCCCTTTTTCTGTCTGGTTTTATCCACTTTAATTTATAACTTTTTTCCATTTTCTGTGGTTTTTAAAATCATATTTCACCTCATTTTCACCATTTTTGGTCACTTTGAACCATTTTATTAGTGATTAAAACCATGATTTCCATCTTTAAGATGACTATAATAATAATAATAAACGTTCCTGGATAACAGTGGATATTATTCAGATGAATAAATAAATGTGGTTATCACAGATTCATAGAACAATAGACCATCATTTTACTGACTTTATGGATGGACCCCAAAAATCTCTCCTTTATTCCCCCTTATAGATGGTCCTGTCTCCACATGACTGTTCTTCAATGTTCATGTCTGTGTTCAACCACCTTCAGCTACAGTGGGGGTCCCTGCTCTCTGGAACCTTTATTTTCGCTGTTGGGGCCTGAAAAGGTTGAGAACCAGTGCTGGTGTGATAGAGTGGGACAGTTTGAAGGGGTTAATACTGGTCTGACAGTTTTCTTTGACGGGTCTCTGGTCAGAGAGAAGGGCACCGAGAAGTTGTTACCAGCGTATTTATTATTGAAGTTGATGTACAGACAGGGATGATGCTGAGGGTACAAATAATTGTAGGTATATTTGTATATGTGTGTGTGTTTCTTTAAAGGAAACAAAGAATAAGATAACATTAATAATGTACAAATGATATTATTATCACCAGTCATGTACAAATAATAATATTAACAGCACCATTAATAATGGACAGATGTATAAAAATATGTTGTTCAACAATAAACAATGAATCAAACCACTAGAATATATTAAGTTGGTCAAACAACCCAAAGAAGCAGCAAACAGCCAGTGTGCTGGTATGTAAAGGGTTAATGTAGGGATTCAGAGCTCTTTGTCTCCCTCTAGTGGAAACAGGTGCAACTGCACCGCATGGACCAATCACCTCAAGTGTGCATGAGCAGAGTATCAAATTACCATCTTGGTGCATCTGACGTGATACAGAAGCTAAATAAAATCACCACAGCTTATAACACAGTCATGTGACCTATTAAAAACAAAAATACACAGTATTTTAACATAAACACAAGATAAAGAAACGATGCCTAATCAAGTCATGTGACAATATTTACATCTTAGAAAACAATAAACTTACTTTAGCTTAGTTTTAGTCTTACATGAATTTTATTAAGCTATGTTATTTATTGTATTGTACTTCCTTCATACTTTTTATTTTTATCTATGTACCAATCGTGTGTCTGAAATAAAGTTATATATATATATATATATATATATATATATATATATATATATATATATATATATTACACACATGGAGAACCTCCATCCCTCAGATTGCAGAGTGAGTACTGAGGATGACATACGTTCAGAAAGGAAATGACGTAACTACCAAGCAGTTTCAGAATAAAAGAACTGTAAACATAAAAGACTGTCTGCCCTGGTGTGTATTATCTTCTGCTTTATTGATCCTCTTCTCTGTTTCCTCCTAGTAGATCACGTGACCTCGGTCCACTCGTCCTGGCCTGGCAGTCCCACCACGCTGTACCGTCCTCACCGTGAGTAACACCACATGACAGCGCTGAGCCCACGGGGCGCTCTGATTGGTCAGGACACGCTGCGTAGTCTTTCATTTAAAGATGATCAACCAAACCAGCCTGACTCTGAATAATTACCCACATCAATTAGCAGCTATAAGCTTTTAGTCTGTGGTTCAATATAAGATACATTTAAACCACAGGTGTCAAACTCAAGGCCCAGGGGCCGAAAACGGCCCTTAAGGGCATCCAATTGGGCCCCCAGGAGAGAGTAAAAATGAAAAGAGATCACATTTATCATTGTGTAAATTACCATAAAATGCATGTGTGGGTCTCACACTCTTATTTTACTATTGTTACAGTATATCTGCCCTTTATGTTTCATCACAAATTGTTGAAGGATTTAAAAAAAAAAAAAAGAATTCTCACAAACAATTCTACAAAGTTCCTCTAAAGATTACGCAAAAGATGTTCACCGTGCATAAAAAAGGGTAAACGACATGTAACCTTTGAAGACAAATGGATCAGTACATTTATTATACATGATATTTATATATAGATATATACTATTACTGGTATTACATGGTGTATAACTATACCACAGATCAAACTAAACACATTTACAGTGTGAATATTGAATAATCACTGGTCAAAATGACATGAAATAATCTCTGTGTGTGTGTGTGTGTGTGTGTGTGTGTGTGTGTGTGTGTGTGTGTGTGTGTGTGTGTGTGTGTGTGTGTGTGTGTGTGTGTGTGTGTGTGTGTGTGTGTGTGTGTGTGTGTGTGTGTGTGTGTTCTCAGAGATGGACCAGCCCTGCTGTAGATCTCTCTACGACTTTGATCCCCAGAACGAGGGTGAGCTGGGCTTCAAAGCAGGAGATCTGATCATCTTGACCAATCAGATCGATCAGCACTGGTATGAGGGGATGATCAATGGAGACTCTGGGTTCTTCCCCATCAACTACGTGAAGGTGATTGTCCCTCTGCCTCATTGAGCGTTTCTCTGTGTGGACACGCCTCCACTGAACTTCTACACATGTGTTGGACCACTGGACTGGACCAGGACCAGGACTAGAGAACCATCCTATGGTTCAAACTAACAAAAGCACAATATTTAATGTGTTTATAAAAGGACAAACATGGTGAAAGGATTCAGTTTGTTCATGTTCAGTGGATAATTGAACAAAGAGGCTAAAGTAGCTAGCTAGCATTGCTAAGTTTGACAAGCAGAGTGGGAAAAAAGTGAAAGCACATGGACAATAATAGATGTGTTCACCATTATAGAGCTAGAATAAAGACAATGCATTGAAGCAAAGTGTAGCAGCGCTAACTGTTGTAGCAATGCTAACAATAGAAATAATCCATCCATTACTAAACTCCATCACATCATAAAGCTGAAGCATGTGTTTGTGTGATGTCACACAATAACATTAACAACTGAACATTGATGGAGTTGTGGTAGAGACAGATCATTGTTATTAAAATGATGTATTTTAAACCCACTGTTATTAATATATAAAGTCATCTGCCCTCATTTATCAACCCTGTGTGAAAACGGTGCAGATGTGAGTTAACGTTGTGTCGTAGGACAGATCAACGTGTGATTTATCAAATATTGGCGTCTAACCAATTCGATCGTCATTAATATGTTATGCCCTTAAATCTTCCTGGTTCAGAGGTCCCGCCCACTGAGGTCAAACAAACACTGGCAAGAAAAGAAAGGAAATCCTCACATCTGAGGTGGAGCTAAACAAAGATGAGCTTTTTGTCCCTGTTGGGCCACCGTATAAAGGAGCTCATTTAAACACTCTGTGAAGGATCAGCTACTAAGCAGGAGACGTCTGCCCCCCTGTGTGCACTGACAACCAACTGATAAATTAATTAATACTGAAGCTTTACATAAATACGGTCAAACGCACGTCGTACGCTCAGATCTGAACTTGATTAATGTGTGTTCATTCTAGATTAGTGGTTCCCAAATTGGGGATGCGCCCCCTGGGGGGTACATGACATCATGGTTTTTTTTCTTTGCACTTTATGTATAAAGAGCTTTATTACTGTTCTAAAATATGTGATTGTAAATGTTTATTTTTATGGGATTTGAAGAATAGCTAAAGAAAACTTAATTTTTCAAAAAAGGTTACATTTGTTTACTCTTATTTTTTTATTTTGCCATAAGGGGGAGGGTCCTTAGAGTTATCTGTTCTTCAAAGGGAACAGAACCACCGTTCTAGCTAAACCACAGGTTCTCAACGGTCCTCAGGTTAGCTGTAGCTAACTGTGTGTGTGTGCGTGTGCGTGTGTGTGTGTGTGTGCGTGTGCGTGTGCGTGCGTGCGTGTGTGTCACTCTATTAATGACCAAATGTAAACGTTTGTTTCTCGTGAGCACAAAGCAGTGATTGGAGTCCCTGTTATTGTTTTTATGAATGTATTTACTATAGATGTGATGATAATCCTGTGTGTGTTGGTACTGTGTACCAGCCTGTGTTCCTCTTTTATAAACTTGATCTGTGTCAGGGATTTCAGCGTAAAAATGTAAAATAACAAACTCACACTCACTGATTCAGGAAAGGACTGAATGTAATATTTATAGATGGCTTTTATTGTGAAACTGCTCATTTTATATGAATTTTAGGGGATAATGTGACCACTTTCAGGTGTCCACATACTGTAGTTGTTTCTGTTATTCTTGATATTTAGGATCTGATGAATGTCACAATAACCTCAACAAATGTATTTATATGGAGCTGTTTTTTCTCCTGCTTGTTTAAAACTCTGAAAAACAGGAAACGTCTGATCAGCATATTTGGTGAACATTTTTGCTCATCTTTTACCTATAGAAATATATATAAGTATATTTATTGTTTGCAAAACATCTGCTTTTATAATAGATTTAAAATTAAATCAGTTTATGCTTTTTTAGGCTTCTCTGCTTTTGTAATCCTGCAAGTTGGATTTTGTAACAGGAATTATGCAATTGCTGTTGATAAATGTTGCAAATTATTAAAATAATACATATATATATGTATATATATATATATAAAGGAGGAACCAAACAATGTGGGCTTCCTGTTGTTTCTACTCTAACAGAGAACATCAGAGGGTCTCAGACTGGTTTTACTGGGAACCACAGATGGACACTGGGTTTGCTCGCCCGCAGTGAGAGAGTGGAGGTTTCTCTCTCTCTCTCTCTCAGAGGTCAGAGGTCAGACTGATCCATCTTCACTTATTTAGATTTTACATCCAGGAGGAGGTGAGAAATATTTTATTAAGGCCAAAAAGAGGACAGCAGCTGGTTCTGATGATGTAGCCCCAGAGGTGTGAGACACTGTGCACAGCAGCTACCCCAATGTACCCCAATATACACCAATGTACCCCAATATACCCCAATATACACCAATGTACCCCAATATACCCCAATATACACCAATGTACCCCAATATACCCCAATGTACCCCAATATACCCCAATATACCCCAATGTACCCCAATATACCCCAATATACCCCAATGTACACAAATGTACCCCAATATACCCCAATATACCCCAATATACACCAATATACCCCAATATACCCCAATATACCCCAATATACACCAATGTACCCCAATATACACCAATATACCCCAATATACACCAATGTACCCCAATGTACACCAATGTACACCAATGTACCCCAATATACCCCAATATACACCAATGTACCCCAATATACCCCAATATACACCAATGTACCCCAATGTACACCAATGTACACCAATGTACCCCAATATACCCCAATATACACCAATATACACCAATATACACCAATATAAACCAATATACCCCAATATACCCCAATATACACCAATATAAACCAATATACACCAATATACACCAATATACACCAATATAAACCAATATAAACCAATATACACCAATATAAACCAATATACACCAATATACCCCAATATACCCCAATATAAACCAATATACACCAATATAAACCAATATAAGAATCAGAATCAACTTTATTGGCCAGGGGTGAATGAATACACACGAGGAATTTCTTTTGGTGACCTGTGCTCTCTCAGGTAGTATAACATTAAATAATAACAATCAACTAGAATAAAGAAAAATAAATAAAATAAAGAAAAATAAATTAAAAAAAATTAGTATAAACATAAATATAAGAGTAGTTAGACTAATATGTGCAAACTAAATAAAAAATAACAAGATAATAATGATAATAGTAATAATAATAATAATAATAATAATGAAATAAAATAAAAATACAATAATAATAATAAGATAATAGTCAGTAGTGCAGGTGAACATTTAAATGAAAATATTATGTACATGAACATTCACAGTGACAGGTTGATCCAGGGTTGTTATGTTAGTTCCAGGTTATTTCACAGTAACAGAAACAGGTCTGACTCTCTATGACTGTATAGTGTTGATCACAGTGACAGCCTGGGGGAACAAACTGTTTTTATGGCGTACAGTGATCTGTAGCGTCTGCCAGAGGGGAGGAGTTTAAACAGATTGTGTGCAGGGTGGGAGGGGTCTGCAGTGATGTTACCTCCCCGTTTCCTGACCCTGGACAGGTATAAGTCTTGGATGGAGGGCAGATCAACACCAATGATCTTTTCTACAGTCCTGACTATCCTTTGTAGTCTGTGTTTGTCTAGTTTGGTTGTAGATCTAAACCAGACAGTGATGGAGGTGCACAGAACAGACTGAATGATGGAGGTGTAGAACATGGTCAGCAGCTCCTGGAGCAGGTTGAACTTCCTCAGCTGTCGCAGGAAGTACTTCCTCTGCTGTGCCTTTTTCCTGGTTGTGTCTATGTGGGAGGTCCACTTCAGGTCCTGTGAGATTGTGGATCTCAGGAACCTGAAGGAGTCCATGGTAGCTACTGTGCTATTCAGAATGGTCCCCATCCCTGATGAGACCGATGACGGTGGTGTCGTCTGCAAACTTCAGGAGTTTCACAGAGGGGTCCCCTGAGGTGCAGTCATTGGTGTAGAGGGGAACAAGGGATGATTAATATTCAAAAATATTAATTATTAAATTTTAATATGTTCGTTGCCAGAGGTGCCATCTAGAATTGAGTTTTAAGTGTCCTAGATCACTTTATTTTAATTAATTGTTACAGTTCCTTGTTTTTGTGGTGGGTTCTTGACGTCAGAATAGAGGTTTAATAAAGGTTTAAATGTCAATAAAAACACAGCGTTTACAATATGTACATGTTTATTTTACAGGCTATTACCACGATGATAAATTAGGCAGTTTCACAATTATTCACAGTTATTTTGACTCATTGGTATCACACAAAATGTACATTTTAACACAGCTGTATGGTATCTACACATTCTGAGTGTTTTAGATGTTTACGTGAATTTGGGATTTATAGTGATTTCTTAACGCTCTGAGGAAGAGGAAGAAGGAAAACGGAAAGTTAAAGTAATGAAATTAATAAAACTTTACCAAAATGAAAAATATGGACTATGAATCTAGAATTTTCGATTGAGAGAATTTGTTAAGTTATAAACCACCTTTTTGCCAGAATTGTGTGTGCGTGCAGTTTTACCCTCCTTCGAACAGGCGTGATGATGACAGCTCCTTCTGCGTAACCAGCAGTGTGTGGGGAAAAAGCTTTTCCTGCGTTTTTCCGAAGACGTTTTCCGCTCATTCACTGTACGGACCCGCGGGATACTGTCGGCCTGGCTGGGGTTCTGGTTCTCCTACACGGCACCACTCCTGGACGTCGATGGGTAGTTTAACTAACATGTTCTCCAATCAAAGATGCTAGAGTTCGTTAAAGCTTACTCATGGGAGGCTATAAAAATTGATTTGCTTCAAAAATTAAAAACTGCTTGGTTAATTTAAAAAATGGAGAAAAACTTAAAGTTAGTCATTGTGAGAATGGCTGGTAGACACTTCCTGACTGGAGAGAAGTTTAATCAATATCTCAAAAATTCAGCATCACTAAACTGAATAACATCTAACTGTTAAGTCAGATGCAAAGAGGACTAGACAGAGACGTAAGAGAGAAGTAAGAGGGGTAAGAGAGCGTGATAAGGGGGAGCGAGGCCTTTTATAAACATGTCAAGAGGTTATCTGATTGGTCAAAACACATCTGCAGTGTGGGAATGAGTGAAACCTGATTGGCTGGCAGAAAGAAGCGGGAGGCTTAACTTTCCTGTAAAGAAGACAAAATGGTGGGGCTATCCCCACATGTGCTTCTTAAACAAAGAGTCATAAAACTAGATAGGGTGTTACCATGTTAGGTCTAAAATGGAGCATGGGTGTGTGTCAATTGCATGAACCCTTGAAAAGTGACTTTCAATTGATTATCCCTTAAATGACTGATTTGAATTATTTCTAGCTTTAAGCATAACAAAGGAGGACAAATACACTTTTGATCAATGATCATGGAATATGAAGTTATAAACATTTCCCTTGAAATGTAATTGCATTAGTGCTTAAATATGTCAGATGGAGGCACACGATGAGTCTCTTTCCTGTAGACAAATGGTTAAAATCGAGGTCCCATGTCTGAAATTCGTTTAAATCACAGTTCTGCCTTTAAAGCATCAGATGGTGTATAGGTTTTATTTTTATTTCTTCCTTTTTAATCTTCATGTTGGAAGGATGTCTCTGGTGTAGGGTGTCAGGTTCCATCCCTGTTATCTCTGTGGGGTGTCTGTTCTTTGGGGAGGATGGGTGTCAGCAAAAAGTCTGCAGGAAGGATGGCTGGGATTTGAAGAAATGTTCCTTGTTCCATTTTTCCATTGTCTGTTTTTGAGTCATAAAAGTGTAATAAAATTCCAAACGTGCGACAGTGTTTTTACCGCCTTTTGACCATCGACCAGGGTTCCTACAGTGTAGAGGGAGAATAGCAGTGGGGAGAGAACACACCCCTGAGGGGCGCCAGTGCTGAGTGACCGGGTGCTGGATGTGATGCTTCCCAGCCTTACTTGCTGCTTCCTGTCAGACAGGAAGTTGGTGATCCACTGACAGGTGGAGGCCGGCACTGTGAGCTGGGTGAGTTTCTGGTGAAGGATGTCCAGGATGATGGTGTTGAACGCAGAGCTGAAATCCACAAACAGGATCCTAGCGTAGGTCCCTGGGGAGTGGAGGTGATGGAGGATGTAGTTCAGTCCCATGTTGACTACATCCTCTACTGACCTGTTTGCCCGATAGGCAAACTGCAGGGGGTCCAGCAGGGGTCCTGTGATGTCCTTCAGGTGGCTCAGTACCAGCCTCTCAAAGGACTTCATGACTACGGACGTCAGAGCAATGGGTCGATAGTCATTAAGTCCTGTGATGGCAGGTTTCTTTGGGACTGAGATGATGCTGGAGCTTTTGAAGCAGAAGGTACTTCACACAGCTCCAGTGATGTATTGAAGATCTGTGTGAAGATGTGGACCAGCTGCTCAGCACAGGCTTTCAGACAGGAAGGAGATACTCCGTCTGGTCCTGGAGACTTTTTGATCTTTTGTCTCTTGAACAGCTGGCACACATCTCTGTCATTGATCTTCAGGGTAGGTGGGGGGTCAGAGGAAGAGGTAGGGGGGAAGTGGGGGGAGCAGGAAGGGCAGAGTCCAGGTGATGGGCTGATGCTAATGAGCTGGGGGGTGGGTGAGAAAACCTGCAGTAGAAACTATTCAGGTCTTCAGCCAGTCTATTGTTACCTGCAGGGTGGGGGGAGGGTTTCCTGTAGTTGGTGACCTCACGCAGGCCTTTCCACACTTCTGAAGGGTCTTTGTTTGAGAAGCTTTGTTTTAGCTTCTCAGTGTAGCACCTCTTGTCTACTCTGATCTCCTTGGTTAGTGTGTACTTAGTCTGCTTAAACAGGACCCAGTCCCCACTCCTGTAGGCTTCCTCCTTAGCCTGACTCAGCATCCTGAGTTGAAATGTGAACCAGGGTTTGTTGTTGTTGTATGTGCAGAAGGTCCTGGTCTGCACACACATGTTCTCACAGAAGCTGATGTAAGATGTCACAGTGTCAGTCAGTTCATCTAGGTCTGATGCAGCTTCAAAAACCCTCCAATCAGAGCAGTCAAAGCAGTCCTGTAACTCCTCCCCCTCTGTCCACCTCTTTACAGTCCTTACTACAGGTTTAGCAGATTTAAACTTCTGCCTGTAGGTCAGGATGAGATGAATCAGACAGTGATCAGAGAGCCCCAAAGCTGCACGGGGAACAGAGTGATATGAATCCTTTATTACAGTGTAGCAGTGGTCCAGTGTGTTAGCCCCCCCTGGTGGGACACTTTATATGTTGTCTGTATTTAGGGAGTTCATGGGTTAGATTTGCTCTGTTAAAATCCTCTAGAATGATTAGCAAAGAGTCTGGATGTTTTTTCTCCACGTCTGTTATCTGGTCGACCAGGTGCTGTAACGCCTCTGCTACACAAGCCTGAGGTGGGATGTAAACACCGACCATAACAAACGAGGAGAATAAAATGGTTTACAGTTTATAAAAAAACTCTCCAGATTATGGCTACACGTCTGTTTCAACACTGTAACATCTGTACATTAACCTTGGTTAATGTAAAAGCATATTCCACCTCCCCTCATCTTCCCACAGCTCTTTTACGTGGTCCGCTCTGAGGAGCTGAAAGTCTGGTAGATGTAGAGAGCTGTCCAGGATGAGTTCACTGAGCCAGGTTTCAGTCAAACACAGGGCGGCGGATCTGCAAAAGTCCGAGTTTCTGGTGTTTAGAAGCAGCAGTTCATCCATTTTATTTACCAGAGAGCCTGACATTCACCAGGTGAATGGATGGAAGTGCAGTGCGTAATCCCCGCTGCCTCAGTTTTACGAGCGCGCCTGCTCGTTTACCCCGTCTGCGTCTGCGGCGTCTCCTGCAAATTCCATAGAGAGCTGCTGCTCCTCTGGTGAGAATCTCTGCATAACTTTCTGGTTCAATGAGAACCGGTGAAAAAAGATCAGCAGAGGACTGTCCTACGTTTAATAGTTCTTCTCTGGTGAAAGAGACCAGAGAAGGGGAGCAAGAAACTACAAAAATAAAGAAAAACACAACAACTACGAGAGAGCGCAGTACCGAGGCAACCATCCGCGGCGCCATCTTGGTAAATATAAACCAATATACACCAACATAGGCAAGGCAAATTTATTTATATAGAGCATTTCATACTCAAGGCAACTCAATGTGCTTTACATGATAAAACATTCAATTGTTTAAAATCAATAAGAACATTTAAAATCATCAGTAAAATCATCATGACATCATCAACATGACCATAAATCTCTCTATCAATCATACACAGTAGATAAAAAAGTTCCTTTAACTTTGATTTAAAAATGTTCACATGTGATGCTGACTTCAGCTCTGCTGCAGTTTGTTCCACTTCTTTGCAGCATAACAACTAAACACAGCATCACCATGGTTACTGTGAGCTCTGGGCTCCACTATCTGACCTGTGTCCATAGATCTCAGAGACCTGCTGGGTTCATACCTGACTAACATCTCACTGATGTATTCTGGACCAAACCCATTCACACATTTATAACCAGCAGCAGAACTTTACAGTCTCCTCTGAGGCTGACTGGGAGCCAGTGTAATGTGTTCTGGTTCAGACCTGAGCTGCAGCGTTCTGAACCAGCTGTAGATGTTTGATGAAGACCATTACAATAGTCCAGTCTGCTGGAGATAAAAGCATGGACCAGTTTCTGCTGATCTTTCTGAGTCATTAAACCTTTCACTCTGGAGATGTTCTTTAGGTGGTAGAAGATGTTTTTGTGATAGATTTGATCTGATGCTGAATGTCAGATCTGAGTCAATCAGAACACCAAGGTTTTTGACTTGGTCTTTATCTTCTAAAGATCCAGACTCAGATACTTGCTGACAGCAGTCCTCTTTTCATTGTTACCAAAGACAATCACCTCCATCTTGTCATGGTTTAGTTGAAGGAAGTTTTCACTCATCCATCAGTTTACTTTTTCTAAACAGTCACACAACACCTCAATGGGACCATAGTCATCTGGGTTCAGTGATAGATATAGTTGTGTGTCATCTGCGTAGCTCTGATAATCAACCTTACAGTTCTGTAAAATGTGTCCTAAAGGAAGCATATAAAGGCTAAACAGAAGAGGTCCAAGAACAGATCCCTGACGATAAACCAATATAAACCAATATACACCAATATACACCAATATACACCAATAGAACCAAGAGAAACCAAGAGACCCCAAGAGAAACCAAGAGACACCAAGAGACACCAACAGAAACCAAGAGACACCAACAGAAACCCAAGAGACACCAAGAGAACCAGGAGACACAAAACAGACACCAAGAGACACCAAGAGACACCAAAAAGAAACCAAGAGAAACCAAGAGACACCAAGAGACACGAAGAGAAACCAAGAGACCACGAAGAGAAACCAAGAGAAACCCAAGAGAAACCAAGAGACACCAAGAGACACCAAGAGAAAGAAGGAGAAACCTAAGAGACCCCAAGAGAAACCAAGAGACACCACGAGACACCAACAGAAACCAAGAGTACACCAACCAGAAACCAAGAGACACCAAGAGAAACCAAGGAGACACCAAACAGACACCAAGAGACACCAAGCGACACCAAAGAAACCAGGAGAAACCAAGAGAGCACCACGAGACACGAAGAGAAACCAAGAGACACCAAGAGACACCAAGAGACACCAAGAGACACCAAGAGAACCCAAGAGACACCCAATAACACCAACAGAAACCAAGAGACACCAAAGAAACCCAAGAGACACCAAGAGAACCAGGAGACACAAAACAGCCACCAAGAGACACCATAGAGACCCAAAAAGACCAAGAGAAACCAAGAGACACCAAGGGACACGAAGAGAAACCAAGAGACACCAAGAGACACCAAGAGAATAGGAAGAGAAACCAAGAGACCCCAAGGAAAACCAAGAGGACACCAAGAGGACACCAACAGAAACCAAGAGATCACCAACAGGAAACCAAGAGACACCAAGAGAAACCAGGAGACACAAACAAAGAACCAAGAGACACCAAGAGACACCAAAAGAAACCAGGAGAAAACCAAGAGACACCAAGAGACACGAAGAGAAACCAGCGACCCAAGAGGAACACGAAGAGAACCAAGAGAAACCAAGGACACCAAGAGGACACCAAGAGACACCCAAGAGACACCAGAGAAACCCAAGAGACCACCAAGACACCAACAGAAACCAAGAGACACCAACAGAAACCAAGAGACACCAAGAGAAACCAGGAGACACAACAGACACCAAGAGACACCAAGAGACCACCAAAAAGAAACCAGGATGAAACCAAGAGACACCAAGCGACAGAAGAGAAACCAATGAGAAACCAGAGAGACACGAAGCGAACCAAGAGAAACCAGGAGATCACCAAGAGACACCAAGAGACACCAACAGACACCAATGAGAAACCAGAGAGACACCAAGAGACACCAGCTCACGAAGAGACACGACGAGACACCAAGACACCAAGAGACACCCAATGAGACACCAAGAGACACGAAGAGACACCAAAAGACACCAAGAGACACGAAGAGAAACCACGCGACACGAAGAGATACCAGAAAAACCCGAGCCACGAAGAGAAACCAAGAGAAACCCAGCGAAACCAAGACAACACCAGAGAAAAGAAACCAAGGAGACCCCAAGAGACCCCGAGAACACCAAGAGACACCACAACACCTAACAGAAAAGAAGAGAAACCAAGAGACACGAAGAGAAACCAAGAGACACCAAGAGACACTAGGAGAAACCAAGAGCAACCAAGAGACACAAGAGACCCCAAGAGACACAATGAGACCCAAGAGACACCAACTTGACACCAAGGAGATAACCAAGAGGACACCAAGGACAACCAAAAGAAACCAAAAGAAACCAAGAGAAACCAAGGAAACCAACAGACACCAAAAGAAACCAAGAGCACCAACAGACACCAGAGAGACGACAACGACACAATAGACACCAAGAGACACCAAGAGACACCAACAGAACACCAACAGAAACCACAGATAAGCAAGGATACACCAAGAAACACCAAGAGACACCAAGAGACACGAATAGTACCCCAAGAGACCCCCCAAGCGGACCCCAAGAGAAACCACGAAACCAAGAGAAACCAAAGACACCAAGAGACACGAAGGACCCCAAGAGACACCAAGATGTACCCCAAGATGAAACCAAGAGAACCAAGTATAAACCAAGATGAAAACCAAGAGAAACCAATAGACACCCAAGAGCACCAAGAGAAACCAAGAGAAACCAAGAACCCCAATGAGAACCAAGAGACCCCAAGAGAAACCAAGGACACCAAGAGTAAACCAAGAAACCAAGAGAAACCAACAGAAACCAAGAGACTACCAAGAGACGCCAACAGACACAAGGACACCAACGACACCAAGAGACACCAACAAGACACCAAGAGACACCAAGAGAAACCAAGAGACACCAACAGGACACCAAGAGACACCAACAGACACCAACAGACACCAAGAGAAACCACGAGACATCCAAGAAAACACCAAGCGAATACCAAGAGAAACCAAGAGACACCAAGAGACACCAACGACCCAGAAACGAATAGAAACCAAGAGGCACGAAGAGAAACCAAGAGACACCAAAGACCCACAAGAGAAACCAAGAGAAACCAAGAGACACAAGAGACCCCAAGAGACCACAATATAACCCCACGAGACCCCAAGAGACACCAACAGACACCAAACAGACACCAAAGACACACGAAACCAAGATACCCCAGAGACACCAAGCGACACCAAATACACCAACAGCACCAAGCAGACAAGAGAAACCAAGACTACCCAAGAGACACCAAAAGAACACAAAAGAAACCAAGACACCAAACAGCCACCAAGAGACGCCAACAGACACAAGACACCAGTAAAACCAAGTGACACCAAGAGACACCAACAGTAACACCAACGAAACCACGAGAAAGCTAAGATACACCAATAAACACCAATATACACTAATATACCCCAATATACCCCAATATAAACCAATCTAAACCAATATAAACCAATATACACCAATATAAACCAATATACACCAATATACACCAACATACACCAACATACACCAACATAAACCAATATACACCAATATACACCAATATACACTAATATAAACCAATATACACCAATATAAACCAATATAAACCAATATAAACCAATATGTAACGATTCACCTGTCT